>NC_056754.1:37573334-37873334 GCF_018687715.1 Carya illinoinensis
TTGTAGAGATTGTAGCCAACCTCTAGCCTTGTCCCTCAAAGAGAAGGGAAACAATCTCAGTCTAATGGTGTCTTCAGTAACACCATTAATCTTCACAGTATCACAAATCTCCAAGAACATAGCCAGGTGAATATTGGGATCATCAAGTGGTGATCCACTGAATTGAGCCTGCTGCACCATGCTAATCAAAGCTGGTTTGAGCTCAAAGTTGTTGGCATTGATTGGCTGGCGCATTATGCTCGAGTAATTTCCATTCACAACTGGCCGTACATAGTCCTTCAAGGTGCGTGGTAGTACCTCACGATCTTCTTCAGCCATAGCTAGTATCTTATTTCTTCTTAGTGATCTAAGAGTTCTCTCAATCTCCGGATCAACAGGAATAATGTCACGAGATCTAGTACGGCGCATCCAATGTCAAAAACACACCTGTAGAACAAATTAAAACAAAATTCTAAATTAAAACCAAGATTACTTTGTATCGATATTGACGAAAAGAATAAGAATAAACCAATCCCCGGCAACGGCGCCAAAAACTTGACCGGTGCAAAACTGCAAGTGCACAGTATCGTTGTTTTATAGTAAAGTAATAAGAAGAGTATCGTCCTCAGGGATTGGTACCTTACTCTTGCCAAATACCAAAATTATGCTAATCTCAATTTTATCTAGAGGAATCGCTAAGGTTTTTGTAGTAGCAAATAAAACTAGATCAACTCAAGAGAAATAAGCAAAGAAAGTAAAACTGATGTTTGAAGATCAAATTCAATAGGGAAGAAAACTTCTAGGAAATCGATTTCACCATAATTCTTCACTATGCTTTTCTCATCCAGCTAATTTAACTTAAACCTCTTTTGTCTATTAGCAAATCTCTAATTCATCCAAAAGCCTCTTTCGATAGTCAATTGGAATTGATTCTAGTTTATCAATTCACACAAGAGTATGCAAATTAAATAATCAAGAACGCAATAAGACCAATGATTTAATTACTACACAGGTTCATACAAGTCTTTCGATCTCTATACTTACCTATGCTGAAATATCCAAGATCTACCCTATGATTCCCTCTTTCGATAGCAAATCACAAGATTAATAATCATCTAATCAATGGCCAGTTAATTAGAAGCATTAAACTCAGAATAAATCAGATAAACAAAGAGAGAATTGCATTAAATTAGCATGGACAAACAAGCATAGTTCGAAATTAGGTTACATCGTTTTCCTAGAAAGAAGAAAATTTAGCTCATACTAGAATTGGAATTCAACATAAACGAATTCACCATAATTATTCTGAGAAGATGGGAAGAAGAAAATAAACACTGAAAAATCCTCCTTGCAGCCTCAACTGGTCGTCAAAAGCTCAAGAGAACGATTCAACGCCTTTCTCCCGTCCGTGCTCGTGTAAGAATGCAACGTACGTGCAATAAATTGGAATTCCGTCTCCAAAACAAATGATTTGAATCCCTCTAGCTATGTTTTTCTCTCCCAAAGAGTGTTCTCCAGTCAAAAATCGCGGCTCTAGAGTGAAGAATGGCCTTTTATATGGTCCCACGGCGGAAAACCTAAAATCTGTCAAAATACGATGTTCGCTCGAGCGGGGTGTCGAGCGCGCGTCGAGCGTTCGACTCTGCCTGATTTCGCTCGAGCGTCCTATCGAGCACACATCGAGCGTTCGACTCTGCCTGATTTCGCTCGAGCGGCCAATGTCTCCGCTCGAGCGATCTTCGTTTTTCAGCAACCTGCTCGAGCTCCCTGTCGAGCGGCAGTCGAGCGTTTGAATCTGCCTGAATTCGCTCGAGCGGCCAAAAGCCTCCGCTCGAGCGAACTTGTAAAATCTGCAATATGAAATTTTGCAAGCCATCAGTAGTTACACCATACAATTAAAATATTAGGTAGCGTTTATTCCATTTCTTTTGAAAATGCATACAAGTCTAAAACATTTTCATTAAACATTTCTAAATCAATTTTTACTTTTCATTGACCAGTAAATACTATTACACCCCGCGTTTTAGGGTTAGTGGTGTTTTGAACCCAATTCCACTCATAGCCACATGCTGTGAATCCATCAATTAAGATGGCACCACTAGGTGCACTACTAATAGAACCAATTTGGCATTGCAATTTGCCTATTTCTTTCGTACCATCATCGTTCAGTCATTGGCCATTACGTATTTTCATACATAAAACTTTCACTTCCTTTTCCTTCCGTTTATACTTTCATAACATTTTCATCTTCTTTCATAAAAAGAAAAAAAAAAAGAAAAGTATGCATTTCATGCTATAACCTTTCATTAGGAAAGTCATTAATTTTTAAGAAAACATGTACATGATGAATTGCATGATATCAACCATGAATATGGATGCTTTATATCATATTATACACTCATTTAAAATTAGTAGGATACTCAACATGGACTACTAAGAAAGGCTTATACATTATATACATTTATTATTTTACGACAAAGAACCATTTGTGGAAAAAATGGAGCATTTTTGTAGAAAAATATTGTGTAAGAAGCATGGTCATACCTACTTACGTCCAAGCTTAACTTTTCATTCATCTTGCACTTCAATAAGTCATATTTAATAAAATGGTATGAACATATCATTATCCACATCATATTAAGTTTTCCTAACTATATTTTTAGCTAGTTCTTTACTTTAATCCCAAGAAGAAAGTACAACATTTTCTTAACTTCCTCTTCAAAGTCAAACTAGAAGGAAAACCTTCATCCTTTCAACTTTCTTCCATTCCAAACAAGCCCACCAAGAACTAAGCCAATACAACTTCAACCCATCCTTCTCACAATTTATTTATTTAAGGTATCACAATTTCATTTCACACTTCCATACTTAACACGAAATCAAGCCATTTAAACTCCACGTTTCAAGCATTATAAAGAAATTCATAAACATGTTTAATAACATGCATGTTTGCTGTCCAATAAGGGCCTAATGAGTTTTCTACATGATGGTTCATAACGTGGATTAAAAATGTAGAGATGATAGAAAGTTTCTAGGAATTAAATGGAATAAAGAAAATATCAAATATGAAAATTTCACCAAAATGGATGTTTAACAACTTTTAGTAAACTTGTTGGAACCAAGAAGTCTGAAGATTTAAGGCTCACTTGGTGATTGATTTTGTATTTTATTTTCAATAGTTATAACACAAATAAGTAAACTTAGTTGAGTGGAAGATGAAGTTGAAGGTGGAAATGAAAAAGGACTGATTTAAACTAAAATAGGTTGTATAATAGAATATTTCTAGACTAACTTGTACAACTAGCAATTTAGTTATATTCTTGTTTTAAAACTTCTCTCCTTTAACCATAATCCCAACTACATCAGCAAAGGATAGTAGTGTTGAAAAAAATTGAAAAATGCATCATTTAAGTATAGGTATAGAATAAAAACAACAAAAAGTTCATTGATGTAGCTTTTGTAAACCAGAAAATTTAAAGACAAAGGAGAGGAGAAAGGTTCTTACAAGGTTGAGCTATGTTTGATGTGTTCTAGATCAATGTAGCTCAATAGTTGTAAGTAGCTTGAGCCGAGAAAATAGAGTGAAAGATAGAAAGGTGGCTAATTTGCAAAAATAATCAAATCAGAAATTTGTTAGAATTTCTGACAGCTTTTTCACTTTTAACCTAAGGCTCTCATATCCTTTTCACTTGTTTCTAGCTCGTCCTTATCATCTAATCATTCAACTACATTTTAAGTGGAACAAAACATGAAAGAGAAGATGATGAATAACTAAACAGAATCGGTAGAAATATAAAATTTAAGAGGAGAGCATTTTCTTATGCACTTTAAGTTTGGACAAAGACTTGAGTGTAGGAGTAAAAGAAAATAATTACCAACTGAGATGGTGACTAAACAGCCTTCCAAGATAGCTTAAAAGTCAAAATGCGTTGGTTGTAAAGGTTGGAGGTGAAGAAAGGAGAAGAAAAGAGTTGTTGTCACTCGACTAATGAACAATTGATGTTTCTATTGTGTAACTTTAGGTGAAAATATTTTCAGTTGAAAGATAAATGGTCTAAAGATGACTAAAAGACTTCACTTAAGGAGCTTTCTCAAGTAGAAATTTTGAGTTTATCCTTGTAGTACTTGTAAAGGGGCTGATTTGAATTTCACTTGGATTGATACTTCAAATACAGTAGCACACATCTTCTATGGGAATTTTTAGATTGAGGACTATCAATTTGTCAATGACACAATAAAACATTCTGGACTGCTAGGTTTTTTATACTCATTGTAATTATCATAAATTCTCTCCCACATTTGTGTGGATTTTTGGCCAGTCACCCGAATAGCATCCATGCAAATGTTAGGCCATGCTGATATAAGGAGATGGCCCTCCTCTATGGTGAAAGACACCTCATTGAGATTTCTTAACAAGTGACATTTTTCCACCTTCAAGTTGTGTTGCTTGGAGTACAACATTATCATATATGCTAGCTACTGGGGTGCTGTTAACACCTTGTTCACCACTTTATAAGAGAGTGGTGAACAAGAAATCTTCATCAAATGGTATGTCCATTATGAGGACCTCACCAAAGCAAGAGAAGAGATTCCCTCCCGAGTACAAAGGGTGGGCAATAAGGAGGCAGCTGAGCTAGCAAAGTGTAGCTAGTCCAGGAGTAAGGCGAGCAGCACTCTATAGAAAGCCTAGCTTACATGTTCAGTATCGGATAATGGAGGATTGTTCACCTCACACTAGACAAGTAAATGATGTACTGAATGTACTAGGGCAAGCAACGAGTAAGGACAAACTTGATGCAGATGTGGGAGCTATCCGAAATAAGACAGAGGTGCTCAAAGGGTATTACGTGACGTATATAGAGGCCCATAATCTATAAGAGATGTCACATATGGAGTGAGCATGCGAAAAAAAAACTTACAAACCTGTAAGCCATATTGTTTGATCTCAAATGTATGGTCCAATGCAACATGGGAGACCTTTATTAGGATAAGAATTGCGGGATTGGACCCAAGGCAAGTTGCAGTGACGTGCACTCCTTGTCTCCATTAGCCTCTACCATTCTTCAAGGGTAGATGGCAAATGGACAACTGAGATTGAATGTCTCTCATTGAAGCATATCTAGAGTCGAACGGATGTCAGAACTATGACTGACAATCCCATAGTATAAAGGCATAGATCGACACTGACGCTACTATTTGAAGTACGATTCAAAGAGGTTAACTCCTATAACCATCCTAAGAATGTGGGGTAAATGTTTGGGAGAAGGTTTTGTAAGTTCAGGGTTTGTATATTATGTAACTCACCTCCTTACATGAAAGTTCATTCTTCTTCATTATGTTTATTGGTTACCTTTATGCTGTGATTTTTATATGATGAGTTTGAATTATGTGACTTGATGATTATGTAATTTTCAAGTATTAAGTCTTTATAATCATGGATGGATTGAGGAGTCTTTATGTCATTCCTATAATATGTTACCACGAGTTGCATACGAGTAGAGTAATTCTCTAGGTTGATCATGTGTGGCGTCCTTTTGTATGTCATATGGATTGGATTTGGTGAATGAGCTCACCCATTGGCTAAGTAGAGTGATTCTCCGTGTGGAACAGGTGGTGCCCTTGGCACAACAAATCTTCACCATGCTCTTTATCAAGGAACAAGGAGGCCGCATTCATTTTTTATTAGAGTATAATTTTACAAAATCAAATAACAAAACATATAATTAAATGTATACAATTAACAAAGCATTTCTAGAAAAGTGCTTTTAATGTTAGTATTACAATAAGAAACTATAAACAAAGCTACTAAAGTCCCAGCAGCAATTTCATAAAGTCTACTTCTTTGTAAATACATATTTTTGATACTTTAAAGTATACATTCTTGCTAGCACTCTTTAAAGTTTGCATTCATGCTAGAACATGTCTATAGTACTAGTTTTATATACAACATAGAAATAAAAACATAAAAAGTGATTGAAAAATAAATAATAATATAGTTAAAGTTGTGTTAAAGCAGCTTCATAAAGGACCAAAGACTTTGAAAGGCTCCTACGCATTGCTGGAACTAGAACTCAATACTAATTTCTTAGTTTGGACAACACAAAGCTAATATCTTGGATAGCAGAACAATTGTACATTATTTTCAACAGCTTTTAGTGCATTACTTGACAACCATATTTATCATGACATTATAATTTTCAATTTTTGGTTTTAGATGAAAGATGAAAATTATATAAAATATTATTTTTTAATATTATTATTATTTTGAAATTTGAAAAAGTTAAGTTGGGATTTGAAAATTTTGAATTGTTTATTATATTTTATATGAAAATTTGAAAAAATTGTAATGATGAGATAAGATGAGATTAAACCGATGAGATTAAACCGAATCCAAATGAGACCTTAATCACATGTTTTAACAGATTGAAACCAATGTATATAGCATAAGCTCTTTTAAAATTGAAAAAGATAATTTTGGATACGAGAGAGGTTGATGTGGCAAGGAGAATTTTGCTCTACTAGGGTTTCTTGCAGTTCCTACACGTATGGCTGTCGTTGGGGTTCAACAGGGCCCTTTGACTTCGACGAGGGGTTCTTGAACGTTTGTAGATTTGGTTTCACAATCCCCTCAGGCCATCCCTAAGGTTATTGTTCCATTTCGGTAGCTAAAATTTGTAGGAGAAGTTTATGTTCAATTCTTTAAAGAGGAATTGGAGAAATGACTGGAACTTTTAAGTTCACTATTGTTTTTTTTTTTTTATGACAATGACCCTCGTTAGACAGGATTCATGGTTTCATTCATGGGCATTGGGGTTTGTCGCACCAACCAATGGTGTCTGCTATGCGGAAACCTCAGAACGTCTTTGTTAGATTTTTGAATGAGGAGATTTCCTCAAAGCATTGTCCAAGGAAAGCTATGATGTAGACGGTATTGATTATCGGCTATTTCAGTGGACGACGAACCTTAACAAGGATTCAGAACCAGCTTTGGTCCTTGTCTAGATTACGCTTATTGGTTTGCTGCCGAATTTTTATCATGAAGCATTTCTAAAAAATATTCTGATGTCGATTGGTATGTATCTGAGCAATGATAACGCAACATGTTGTGCTACAAGGACTGATGGTGCTAGGGTTTTTGTTATGATGAATATTTCTCAAGAACTGATTTAGTCTTTTAGGATTGGCACACCAAAGAATCCAAAAGTTTTTTTACGAGAGGTTATCTATGAGACTTTGCTGGCTTTTTGTTCACACTCTAAGGTGCAAGGGCACAATTTCTCAACATGTAAAGCGTCCCAGAATGTGGTGTAAGATGAGAAGAAAAAGGTTGTGTCTAAGTTGTCTCGTGCTTGGGTATCAAAAAATATTAATATTCTAGGCAATACTGAGGCTGGCCGAGAAGAAGGTGTTTCTGAGGAATCAGCACTTGCGCTGGTTTCATCTGGTGGAATAAAAGATTTGACTCAATCTTATGCCGAGGGAGTGATGGTATGGGCTTTTGATTCTAATAAGGAGACTATCGACGTGCATGATGTGCATGGCGAGAAAAATTTGTTGGTTTTAGGTACGTTGACTGAGGATGGATGTTTGTTGCCCGGGAAATCTAGCAGGACCAAGATAAAGTTGATACCATTTGTTTAGCATCAGATTCTGGCAGTGCAAGTGTGGAGTTTGTCTTAGGTAATAAAGTGTAGGGTTTGTTGGGGTCGTCTTGTTCTGTGCCACTATTTTCTGAAGAGGGCAAATTGGTAGTGGAGAGTTTACAGGTGGTTATCTTTGTTGAAGGCATGGACCTAGTGGCTTCAATGTCTGATCGTGAAGGGGGGCTTCCCCATTTAGGGAAGGAGCAAGATGGTTCTTCAAATTCAGAATTTGTGGCAAAGGGTGTGACTAGTGGAAGAATTTTGTGTAGTTCATCCAAGGCTCCTAGCAGCCCTCACGACGGAACTTATGATTATTAGTTCAATCATGTTTTGGAATGTTTGAGGGCTTGGCACCTTGAAAAAACAACTTTAATCATTGTTGAAGTTTTATCAACCAAAGATCCTAGTTGTGGCGAAACCTTTTCATGCATATTGTCACTTGGTACGTAGGAAACAATTTTTTCATTTTGATGAATGCTTTTCGAATGCTGATCAGTCAGGCAAGTTATGGGTCTTCTGGGATGCAGAGTTTCATGTTACTATACTGGGGCCTCCAATCAGCAAATTACCTTGTTAATCAATTCCCCATTGGTGGTGACGATGGTTTATGCGAAATGCTTGTACTTGGATTGCCAAAATCTTTTGTTTGAGCTTCTTGCGTTCAATTCTTTACATTATCTATGTGTTGTAATTTAAGATTTTAGTGTTATTCGAAACGATGGTGAGAGATGGGGAGGCCATCCGAGGTTGCCTTGTTCAATGGAGGATTTTTGCACTTTCATTGATGATGGGGGATTGGTTGAGGTCCCATTTAGTGGGAATAAATTTTCTTGGTGTAATGGTTAGGGTGGAATGGGGCGAAGTTGGGCTAGGCTTGATTGAACCTTATGTAATATGCATTGCTTGGACTTATTTCCCTTTGTATTGTTGAAATATTTGCCTCGTCATTCTTCGGATCAAGCTCCAATGCTTCAAGGATTGACAGATTCGTTCTTAACGTATGGCCCGAATTCCTTTAAGTTCTAACAAATGTGGACCTTGCATGAGGATTTTTGGCGATGTGTTTCAAGTTCTTGGCAGGAGAGTATAAGAGGCTCAAGTTTATGGTAGCTTGCTTATAAATTAAAAAGACTCAAAGTGGTGCTTCGTAGTTGGAATAAGGAGGATTTTGGGCGGATAGGGGAGCATATTAAAAAGCTGGAGGCACGGATGGGGTAGGGTGTAACGTCCATCCTTTTGGTAGGTCCTTTAGAAAATAATTTTAAGAAAATAGACGGGAATTACGGTTCATTTTCAAATTTCTTTTCCATCCATGCTAGGATACAAAAGATTCTATATTTATAAATGTTGCCCAGATGACTAACACAAGGCGGGTGAATTGGATTGTATTTAAAAATTAACAATTATAAATCAAATATATAATATAAAATATAAATAAAATAAGAAGCAACAATAAATATACAGAGTAAGGGTAAGAGAGAGGCAAACTCAGTATGTTAATGAGATTCAGCCCCACTGCCTACATTCTCACCTCAAGTTACCCCTTGAGGATCCCCAAATTCACTATTCAACCTCTTTTAGGTAGAGATAGAAACCTATTACACATTTGAACAACACCGCTACAAAAGATCTATGTAGAACACCCTCTACACTTGCAATCACCTTACACGTGGTGATTCAACTATTTCCTGTGTAAAACACTGTCTACATGCACAAGGGTTGTACACATCCTTTTACTAATATAAGAGTTGATAGTGGGTAGGTTATCAGAGAACACTCATCAATGAGTGAAATAAGAACAATACAGTGCAAATTATATCTCTTTCAAAATGAATAAGAGTTAAGGCTCAATACTTAGAGATAAGAGATTGAAAGTTTTGAATAAATGTTGCAAAACTTACAATGATATGCGTATGCTCTTGGTGTTATATATTTGAAGCTCTTAAATGATCTATTTATAGGCATATGAAATTTCATATTTAAATTTAAAAAGATTCATATGTCAAAGACAACATCATTCATTTTTTCAAAAAATTCAAATAAAAGTTTCTTCTTTTTCACTTGGCAAAAACAATATCATTCACTTTTCAAAAAATTCAAATAAAAGTTTCTTCTTTTTCAATTCTCAAAGACAATATCATTCACTTTTCAAAAATTTCAAACCTAATTTTTTTACTTTTCACATATGACAAAATGAGTATTATTTACTTTTCAAATTTTTCAAACAAAATCATCTACCTTTTGCATAAGTCAAAAAGAGTATCAATCACTTTTGAAAATATTCAAATAAAGTATGCACATGTGAAGAATGGCAATCAATCATCTTTAATATTTTCAAAATTCAAACTTTTAATCATGTCATGCATATGTGAAAGATGACAATCAATCATCTTTCAAAAATTTCAAAATATTCATGTACATGTAGAAAATGTATTTAATGCTTTATGATAAAATATTAATTTTGAGCCTTAATCATAATTTTAAATTTTTTTAAGAGATTTACAATATTACTCTATGAGTTTTAATGTGAATTTGTTCCCTTCTTGTTCATGCTTGGTTCCTTGATGTGCTTAACTCCATTGTGTAGACAACTTGAACTTAAGATTTCTTTATTCTTTGAATTCGTTTGTTATCACCAAAATCCATATGTAGATATATAATTACACGAAACATGAAACATCAATTTCAACAATAAATAAAATGTATTTCTTAATTTAAAAGGTTACATCGGAAAGCATTAAATGTTATAAATTAAAGTCTTTCGTACAAAACGTTATGCTTAGACTTTCATACTCTTCCCCTTGGGCAGTGTCCATCCTAATGCATTATACTCATCTTGTCCCTGGGAAAGCACACATAAAAACTAAAATGAGTCGATGACTCGTAAACATTATTTTATATAGTTAAAATATAATAACATAGTTTTTCAGTTATGCATTCATCACTCCATAAATATCATACATAGACATTCATTTTATTTTAAAACTGGTAGGGTTTTTCTTTAAAATGGGTTTGCTTCTCATAAACAGTTTTCACGCCTTGTTGCCTTCATTTTTTAAAGAGTCTTATCATGCATACATCTTTTCTTAACATGCATACATTCTTTCTTATCACTTTTATTGGCCGTTACAAACTGTTACGCCCCGTGTGTGAGGGTTAGCGGTTTTTTGGACATGGTTCCGCCCGTGGCCACAGGTTAGGAATCCATTCCTTTAGGATGCAGCACTGAGTGCACTACCAGTACTGCTTACTCGGCATTGCAATCTGCACAGTCCAATCCTTCGGTACCCTTATCCATTCATTCACATGGTCGTTACGTATTTTCATACATTAAAGCATTTAGTCCTTTCATTCATTTCAGTCATTTCAGTTCTTTTTAGTTCTTTTAGTCCTTCAGTCATTTCATTTATAAAAGTCATTTAAAAGCATGGGCTTAAACATCATCTTTCATGTCATCATTTAAAACATCAGTTCATGACATTCTTTAAAGCATCAGTTCATATAGGTATTTTAAAACACTTTCTTCACGTTGTTTAAAGCATAAGATATAAACATTGATATATCTTTTTTATTTCTTTTCATGAAAATACATCCAGTACTTACTATGTATAGCATCCATTCATATGCATACACTTACATACTTGGGGTGCGTAAAAAAGAGGCTGCCAAGAAGGGCCATTACATACTTATATTTGAAAATTTATACTTAGCGTTCTTTCGTAAAACCTGTTTCGTGTCGTTTCGTAAAGCATCGTAAGGGAAAAGCGTTTCATTTTCATTTTCATTACTTTAGAAAACTTTAAAAGAGTATGAACATAATACTTACATGGACTCTATGCTATACTCATTCCATGCACTCCATTTATGTGCCTGTCAGATGGCAACCTACATGCATACACATAACCTCACGTCATTCTGTATCAATGTACAAGCAACTATACTAGAAATAGAACTACACTTTCACTTGGAACACTCTCCATCCATCTCTGGGTTCTCACATACTATTTACTATGTTAAAACCTTTGGAGTCCAGTTAACGTCACTACCTCCGTGTTTCACCTTAGGGTAAAAACACTAAGATTTTCGTTTTACTCTTCTATCAACCACATTCCGATGCATAACTCAGACCAATAAAGTTACGCATCTCGATCCTAGACAACTTACCCATTACTACTTTCATGTATCCTAGCCCATATTCAATCATCATTCTCAACCATACATGCCACATGACTTTAAGCCAACTATGAGGTTTAAACATCATGCAATCATGCTTAGGACTAATTACCTATTATATATGGTAAATCTGTCTGGTACACGTGTCTCACCAGATGCACATGCATCTTATCCTTTATCACCTAAAATCAACTTATAGTCCAATGAACGCCCGCTTGTACAAACAAGCTCCATACTCCGATACCAATTTCTATTCAAATCCGGTCAGTAGGACCTTCCTACTTCCTGGCTCCTTTACAAGTTCATCCCAACACTTAACATGACCGGGCTCCATTTGCCACTACATCGCCATCATGTCACGTAACTCGAGATAAATTTCAAGTTACATCACAACACCTGTCACATTTTCGTTGTGCTACTCTTACACTATCCCATCACTTCACACATATTCTAAACCATAAGTCAACTACAAGGCGACACCTATCACCTCGGACTACAGGTCACATCACAGCTATTTAGGATACCGTTACACAGTTCCTGATGCAACTCAACATGCTATATGCTCATCTACTACACAACCATCATTTTGTTCAGACATGAAATACGGTGCATCGCTACACAACAAGGAATACGCACCAGGTGTACTCCCTTCACTACATCACGTATTACCATGACGCACACTATACGGTGCATCGTTACATGATATGGAGCACACACCACATGTACTCCCTTCACACTATGCCACACCACAACTATGGCACATACCTCACACCCATATTTCACAACATAGTCCACAACATTACACAATTACACCCAACACTTCATAGCGAACTCACAATACTAACATCACAGTCCACAACCTATCAACTTTAATGTAAATTACGAGGGATACAGAGTTATACTATCGACAGGATAACCTGTGCATCGCTCGCTGCTCGTCACGGTCAAAGGCATCAAAAGAGTTGTACGTGGCGATTAAAATGCGTACAGTGGCTATTTGGGCTATTGAAGGTGGCTACAGGTGTGAATTTGAGCATAGTAGGATTTAGTTGTGGACTTATGGTGGTGCCAAGGTGGTACATGGTGGTTTGTGGAGGTGGTTTGGGCCATGGGTCTCAACCAAGGGAAATGGAGATTGAGGCTTGGGTGGTTGATGGCTGGCCGAGGAAGGCTTAAGGGAGGTGTGGTGGAGCTATGATGACGAGGTGGTGGCTGTACGGTGGTCCACGGCAATAGATTTGGTTGTGAGGTAGAGAAACACCTGTGAGAGAGTGGAGGAGAGTGAGAGAGGTGGGGACTTTGGCTGGGCATGAGAATGGCTAAGGAAGGTCATGGGTGGCTGAGGATCACGGTAGTGGTGGTGTGGGTAGCCGTGTACTGTGGCGCACAGTGGAGACCCGTGCAAGTCATGTGTGTGCGTGTTCTGACGAAGAGAGAGAGAGAGAGTTACTGGGAGTGGAGCTGGTGAAGCTGTTGGTGGTGGTCAGAGGTCATGGTGGTAGCGTACGGCAGAGTAAAGAGGAGAAATGTTTTATTTGAGTTGCTGTGGGAGGAGAAGGAGAGCTGCGTGGAGATCACTGGTGGGAAGAGGGACATGCCGACGGGGAAGGGAGCTACTGGTGGTGGAGGTGAGGCTGGGTGGTTGGCGATGGCTGGGCTGGAGGAGAAGCACGGTGGAGAGAAAAAGATAGCTTTCCGTTGGGTTGGAGAGAGAGAGAGAGAGAGAGAGAGAGAGAGAGAGAGAGAGAGAGAGAGAGAGAGAGAGAGAGAGACTTGGGTATTTAATCTAGGTCTTTCGTCTTGAGATCTTCAAAATGATCTAACGGTGAGTTTAAATACTGATTTGAAAATGCGTAAGAATTTATTTAATTTAAAATACTGAGAGGAATTAAAACAGAACATTATTTTATAAACTAAAGTTTATAAAATAATATTCATTTATCATTAATTGAAGTCTTGTTAATTACTAGAAAAGAATAAAATCATTTAAATTAATTTAGAGTTTTTAATATATTTTTAATCTCGTAATATTTTTAAATGATTAAAATCATTTAATTTAAATAATTTTCCACAATCATATTATTTTTGGAGCACTTCAAAAATATTATAACTGTGTTATTTAAAAAAATCAAGTTTAGTCTGATAATACTAGAAATATCACATATAAATATTTTTAAAAAATTTAAAATATTTGTAAACTTTAAAATATTAGACTTGCTTTAAAATCTACTTGATATCTATAAAAACATGTCATCGAAGTTCAGCACATAGAACGAGATTCATAATTATAAAAGAAAGAATGAGCGGGTTGTTACACAAGGAAGCTTGACTTCAGGATGGTTTTTCTGAAGATGTTGAAATTGATGTCTTGGCTTTTAGAATTGAGCTCTCTTCTTGGTTAGAAAAGGACGAATCTCCTCTCGCTCAGCTAGTCAAGAATACTTGGGTTGCTCACTGTGAGATTAATTCTTCATTCTTCAAAGCTCTGCAGGTTCGGAAATCTAATGTGGTCCAGAAGCTATACATGATGTTGCAGTTATGTATTTTGAAGATTTTCTTCAAGAGCACCCTGGTAGTCCACTTCCAAATTTATCAGGTTTAATCCAAGTTAAGGTGGTAGAGGAGGAAAATCAAGCCATTTTTGGTGGATAGTAGTCCTGTTCCCGATGGGTTTAGATCTGGTTTTTATCAATGTTGCTGGTAATTGGTGAAATCTATTTTGAGGGAGGCGGTATGTGATTTCTTTAGTGACTTTGCTTTTTCTAGGTTTTATACTTCCTCCTTTATTGTCTTAGTTCCAAAAGTTTTAAACCCGTTTGGAAGATTTCGGCCTATAAGCCTTTGTTCTGTGGTGTATAAAATCTGTTCTAAAATCTTAGTGGCTCGATTGACTTCAATCTTAAGTCGTCTTTTTTTTTTGAAGCAACGTGCTTTCCTCCCTAGGTGAAGTATTTTGATAACATAAGTCTAACTCAAGAGTTAGTCCATGATTTAAATAAGCAAGTTCGAGGGGCAATATTATGATGAAAATTGACATTGCCAAGGCATATGACACTATTGATTGGAATTTTTTATTTCATGTGTTGAGAGCTTTTGGTTTTTCAGTAGAAGTTTGTCAGCTGCTATCACAATGTATTACTATGCCATGATACTCGGGTGTTATGAATGGGACGGCTAAAGGTTTCTTCAAGGGTGGTAGGGGACTTCGCCAAGGGGATCCTCTTTCTCCTTATTTGTTCATCCTTGTGGAGGAGGTTTTTTCTTGTCTCTTAAAACAAAGGTTTGAGGCAGGAAAAATTGGTTGTTTAACTCATCCGAGAAGTGGTTCCTTCATTTCTCATTTACTCTATGTAGACAATATGGTGATCTTTGCAAATGGTGGTAAACAGTTGGTTAAGGATATTAAAGATACACTTGGCTTATATGCATTGTGGTCGGGTCAGTAGGTGAATGAGACTAATTCTTCAATTTTTTTTCTCTCAGAAAATATATGTTCATCAGCGTCGTGAGCTTTTATATATATATATATATATATATATATATCACTAGTTTCTCTAAAGGCAAATTTCCAGTTAAATACTTAGGGGTGCCTATTATTTCTGGAAGGATGAAGGGGATTTGCTTTGAGGAATTGGTTCAACGTATTCATCAAAAGATCAAAGGCTGGAAAGTTAGATTTCTATCTTCGGGTGCTCAACTTATTTTATTGAAACATGTTCTCTCTAGTATGCCGGTGCATTTGTTGGCTATTCTTCAGGTCCTAAAGTCAGTTATTGAAACTCTGTACATGTTGTTAAGTTCCTTCTTATGGGGCTCAATCAATGGCAAATCTAAAAGAAAATGGGTAAATTGGGACAAGCATTGCAAACCAATTGATGAGGGGGGCGTTGGTTTGAGAAATTTTTATGATGTTCAAAAATCTTTGCATCTCAAGTTTGCATTGAAACTATTTTCTACTTATTCTTTGTGGACGAGATTTTTTCAGTCCAAGTATATTAAAGACCAACATATTTCGGTAGTTCCTCATACTAGAGGAACTTGTTTTTGGAAAATGGTTGTTCATGCAGTTCCTATTGTGATGAAGCATTCTAAATGGCTGGTTAGAGAAGGGAATGTATCCTTTTGGTGGGACAAATGGTTGAATTCAGGTCCTTTATGTGAGCAACAACATATTGTTAATAGTCTGAGCTTAGCTATTAAACAATGCATGGTGGACAACAGCTGTGATGTGGATTTTTTAGTGCAACTCGTGGGGCAAGAGCAAACAGATTCAATTGTATCTAAAATTGGTGGTACAAGAGCAGGTTTGGATCATCTGGTTTGGTTGGGCACTTCAGATGGTTTCTTTATGTCCAAAAGTGCGGGGAACTTTGTTCATGTCGTAGCTCCAAAAATACGGTGGTTGGAGTGGATATGGCATGCTGCTTTGCCAAAGAAATTCTTGGTTTTAATGTGGAAAGCCTTCTCACAAAGCCTCAATGTTTATGAACATATTCGGCGAATTGGAATTCCTCTGGTCTCTAAGTGTGAGTGCTGTCAGGAGAGTGCTTTGAAGAGTTAAACCATGAACTTTATGGGGGAAACATAGTTTTGGCTATTTGGGAATTTTGCTCGAATACTCTGGGAGTTCAATATGTGGCTAATTGATCATGGAGAGAAATAGTTAAGGCTTGGTTTTGACGCACAGCAAGGTCATCGCAGGTTGGTATTTTAATTGGTCTAATTCCAATTATCATCACTTGAAATTTGTGATGTTGGAGATGTTCGGCTAGAATGGAAGGAAAAAAGGACTCCATTGCTTCTTTGTGGTGTTCTGTCAAATATTGGATTAATTGGGTTGGTATTAAACGTTGGCTAGGATACAAGGACATAAATGTGTTAAATATGTTGCAGCTGCCGATAAATACTAGTAAAAAGGAAAAACTCATTGAAGTATCTTGGCAAAAAACGTGTATTGGGTGGTTTAAGCTAAATGTTGATGGAAGTAGCTTCCATAACCCAAGTGAGTTGGATGCAGGTGGGGTCTTGCGTGATGAAAATGGAAACTTGCAATTTGCATATACTGCTAGCACAGGCAGGGGTACTAATAACCAAGCAAAAGTGATGGTCCTTTTGATGGGAATTCAGAAATGCAATAACTTGGGTTTTAATAATAATATCAAGGATGAATTTTTGGATTCATCATATCTTTAGGAAAGGAAATATGGTAGCAGATTTCCTTGCTAGGATGGGCAGTACGTAGCAGCTGCATTGAAGACTAGTTTGCACAAGATGACATTCCTTTTTGGCTTAAGGGTATTTTTCGTAGTGATCACAATGGTTTACCTTATTGATGAAAGATCCATAGATGAATTTTATTTAGCTGTTGGGGAGTTTTGGTCACGCCTACTAGGGGGTGATTGTTTTACATGGGTTTAAGCAAATTTTTGTCTTACGCTGCATTGTTTAATTGTTTGTAATTAGTAGTTTGCAGCTTAGGTCCTTGTATAAGGTTTTTCTTCCGCCAAATGTGAGGATGCATAAATAATACCTTCTCTTAAAAAAAAAAAAGATAACTAGATGATTTTCAAAATATATTCAAGACTCAATGTTACAAACAAGAAAAAAGATAATCAAGAAAAAGTTACAACATTATTGTCAATAAACACCATCTTGAGGTCTAAAAGTAAATCCAACCTCCCTGATGAGTGTAGATTTCTTTAACATAGAACCTCATCAAGATAGGGCTATTTGAATCAATTCTTGGAGAGAAAAACCAAGACTCACGACCCTCTCAACCAAAACCATGTATAAGGTAATCTAAGGAAATTCTTAACATGGAATCATATACAAAATGTTTGAGTCTACAACTGATTCTAAGCTATCATTGACCACTAGATTTGAAATTTTTTTGCTATAGTTCATTGTTAAATTGTATAAATGAATGAACTCAACCTTAAAGATAAATCGAAGGTTACTGCCTTTCCTTTCTCATTAACTTCAGAAATCAAACGTATCATTATAGTAGTCAAGATTTTCTAGGACACCTAATAAAGTTGGAGAAATTCTAATCTTCAGAAACTAAAAAAATATATTGGAGAAACTCTCAAACTTCCATGTTCTTCCCACATTTTCTCATGAACCAAACATGGGCAAGAGACCATATACAACAAGTCTATATAATGGAAACGGCTTGGGAAATTGGGTACCGTAGTTAACTTTTTCAAGTTTACTTCACTATCAAACAGAAGTTAACAATGATTCATTCTAATTTCAACAAGAAATAACTAATTTTTTCGTATGTTTATTACTCAACTTTTGAGAGTCAACAAGTCATGTAGGAGGGAATAAGATATCAAATAAATCCAAAAACATTCACGCAACAACCAAACAGAACAGAGGTTGATTAATTCTTTCGTAGTTGAGAAAAGAAATCCTCAAATTTTTAGTCCAAATTTATCTTCATACTAGAAATCACAAAATAATCAACCAAAAAAACATCTAAAGCTATGTTTGGGTACTGAGATAGATGAGAAATACTCAAAACTTCTTTCTCATACATTATTTAAACATAAAATACTTTTCAATTTCAGATTTTCATGTAATTATTACCTAATAAAATAACTAAATTTATATGATTTTGCATAAGGATGGTGCTATGGCCACTTGATGGAGATGCAAGACGAGCCATTCGTAATGCCACTAGGAGGGCTAGGCGTGCCGAGACTAGGAGAGTTGCATGCATGGCTTGTGTGGTGAGGCGATGAGCATTCAAGACAAGTGCAAATAGAGGAGTTTCATGACAAGATGACAAGTTCTTAAAAAATAGGGGTGGAGGCGCCATTCATGGTGGTGGCTGGCTATGATCCTTTTATTTAGAAATTGATTTATTTTTAATATGTTTATGTTATTTTCTAGTTTAGTTCATAGTTAATTTCTTTTATTTTATGCATTTGATGTTGTTTCTTTAAAGTTAGGATTCCTAAAACTAAGGAGTAGATCAAGAGTGAGATCTAGGGAAGAGATGAGAAAGCATGTGGCGCCAACCCTAGGGGAAATTCCTATTTATAGTTTGCTTGCATGTTTATTCATGAATTATGTTGTATTATTCAATGAATGAGATTTATTTTTTTTTTTCCATTCTTTTGAGAGTTAAGTGCTAGTTCGAGCTAGTCTTGATTTTCGTCAATAAACCAACTTGGATCTTTGTATTGCCTTGAGATAATTTGAGATCTAGCCAACCAATAAGCAACAAATCTTAGATCTAATCACCCAATATGCCAATTACAAGTAAGTGAGAGTGAGGCTTCCATCACCACTACAAAGTCTATACACATAACATTAAAAGTTTTTTTTTTTATTAAAGCATTTTTTGTGTGTTTATTTTTTAAAAAAATTATAAAGAAATTAAAAGCACGAATACTAAAAAATAAAGAAAGATAAATATTAAAAAAGTTAATCGGTACAGATAATAAACATACTTTCTCGATATTATCATTTTCTCAGTGTCCATATCATTTTTCTTTTCATAATCATATTAAAATGATAGTTAAACGATAAAAATAATCGATAAAAGAGATTGATTAAATTTTTAATTTTTTAGTTAATAATTAAGAAAATGATTATTAATTAATTCATTTTTTTATTTTTTAAAAATATATAAAAAAAGTTAAAAGAAAAAAAAAAACAAATACATTTACACTTATCAGTCGTTTTTCTCGATTAATCTCTCAGTCCGACTAGCACGTTTTACTCGAAACAGCATGTTTCATTTCAACGATGTAATTGATTATATATTAAAAATATTAATATAGCCAATCAGAATACAAAAAGTACTTAGCATTACTCAATGCCACCGCTTTTTAGCTTTTAGGCCCAATGTCGAAAGTAAGCGGCAGTTTCGTGAGGTGATGACGTGTGCAAGATCCTCTTTCGGCTCGGTCCTGATCCCTCGCTTCCCAATTCATTGCCCTTCCCACCTCCCACTCCTGCTTCTTCACCTTCGTTAAGGCTCTCACTCTTCATCTCTGTCTCTGCTTTTGGTTGCTGGATCTTTCAATTGCTATTTCAGGTTCTGATCCAGCATGAGTTTTCTTCTTTCGAAATATTATTCAATTTGGCAAATTTCCAATTTGTTTTTTGTTAAACATATCAATATGACAAAAATGGGCTTTCCTCAAATATTTTCATTTTCCCCTTATTTTGGGTTGCTGATACCTGAAAATTTCCGAGATGAAAGTATTTCAATGTACTCAATTATTTTTGCAGGTTGGCTAGTTTATTTGTTTGTTTGTTTTTTTTTTTTTTTTTTTTTTTTGTTTTTGCCCTTTTGGTGGCTGGGCAATTCATGGTTTCATCTGGTTATAAGGGAAAACCTTATTAGCATCCTTCGTGGGTTACTATTCTGGGCAACCGACAATAAATTTAGAGCATTTTTATCTTATATATTTCTATGCTTTAGTCCAAAAATAAATTGTGTGGCAATTGAATTCTGTAAGTTCTGGGAATATTGATTTTAAAATGAAATGTCACTTACTTTGATTTTAATTTTTGTTTCAATAGGTGGTCATGAATTTGAGAGGCAGAGAAGGATGAGATAATTCCAACGCAGGTCTTTTACTGTGTGTTTGTTACACAGAGTAAGATACAAATTTTGCCCAGTTGTGTTGTTGGAAGTCATTGCAATCAATAGCAACTTTCTTGCAGAGGTGTTATCAGCTTACCGATAATTTTGTTCAGTTAAGCTGGCATTGTCTTTACAAGATGCCATATTTTATACAGAGACTTTATAATACTTGCAAAGCATCATTTTCCCCGAATGGACCGGTCTCAGAAGAATCTATCGAGAAAGTTCGTGCTATTTTAGGTATTACGAAATGGATCTTCTTGTTGTCTTGTGTATACTTTTGAGCTTATATAAAATGCACTTCAATTTTATAGCTTAATGTTCTCATTTGCTAATTTACATTGCTATTAATTGGAATGTTTAACATATTAGATGCGCTTTGAAAAGCACAACACAATTTCAAAGTAGTGATTTCCTCGAAAATTACTTTATTGGCTTTACGATTCTAAAGCTAACATATTGGTTGACCAAGAATTGGTCAATTCTAGTTTGGCAGACACAGAGGTACATGTATCTTTGGCTTGTTCAAGCTGTATTGGTTGTATTCATTTCATAAAATTTTATGCTATATTATAAGAACATCTGCTTGCTTCCAGTATTTTAACAACTTTTAACAAATTTAACAACTTTTGTCCAGTATGAAAGATGCTGCCTGCTGCTTCCATTGTCCTGTATGAAAATTTGATGGGAGACCCCTCTCGAAAATTTCCAATGGCATAGCCCGTTATCAATACAGTTCTTGATTTATGCTATAGTATAAGAACATCTGTAGAAACATATTGGAAAATAATAATTTAAGTTCCTCTATATTGGAGTATTGGTATGTTTTCCCAATGCTCCAAACCAAGTTGGGGTTTTTTGACATTTGTCTTAGCTTTGGGTTTTCGTAATCATGTGCAGATTGTTCTCTTCTTATTGTATAGTAGTATTCTGTTTGAGGGTCACATTTCCCATGTCCTTGGGGCCTCCGCTTGTTCTTCTCCAATAAAGCTAATACTATCCCAAAAGGGAAAAAAAAAATCGACAGAAAAAACATTTATGAAAACTGCTGATTTTCACGTTTCATTTGAAAGATCTTTTTTAGTATTTAGATTTATGCTGGTGTTTATGTGTGTTCAGTTTCATTCTATTAATTATAGTGTATGATTGATTTTTTTTTTTTTTTTGATGAGTAAGAGTGTACCATTGATTAATCAGTAAATGTATTGGTAGGAAGTTGACATGGTGTCAGTGTCTAATATGAGACTGAATAAGCCAAAAAAAGCTGTGCCATGTGGTTATTGTGTTTGTGATGCGTCCATACAATGATTGCTTCATTACAAAAGAAGTTATAAAATAGGGATTTTTCTTACAAGGCTGTTAACAGTCGTGTGAGGCCTTTGGCTTATCAAGATGCACCAGTAGTGGATATTAGGTGTTTTTCTGTACACTTCCGGTGTACATGGCTCATGCCTTTTTCATTCATATAAATAATATTTTCTCTTACCTATCAAAAAAAACAAAGATGCACCACTAGTGGATACCAACATTCTTATTTTGGTGAAGGTGTTTGGGTATATCAAACAAGATCAAACTGTTCTCATTTGAGACTTGCAATCTGTTTGAGGATGCTTGTGTATGTTTTATAATGATGCAACTTTTCATGTTCGTAGATTGGTGTTTCCAAGACTTTTTTTATTAAATGAGCTTTGGTTTAACTGTTAGTTCTACATCTCTTCAAAACTTTACTGAAAAAGTCGGTACTCTATATAGAAGTTGCTGCTATCAATACGTATATTGGTGCTTTGCTGTGCTTTATATACTTATTCATGTGTGATGTAGCAATTTAATTAAGACTAGAGTTCCTACTATGAATATGTTGGATGCCCATGTCAAATTCTAAATCATGTCTTTAAGATGTTGCTGAATTGTATTCCCTTTCTATTTTGTTTTGAGTGTATAAAATGTGAGCTCTCATAATGACATCACCCCCATTTTGTACTAGTATTTCACTTTTAACCCTAGACATGATTTTATTTCAGACAAAATCAAGCCTTCTGATGTAGGCCTTGAACAGGAAGCACAACTGATACGCAGTTGGTCAGGTTCTGTAAAAGGGCGTAATGGGAGCAATCAATCAGTGCCACCCATCAAATACTTGCATTTACACGAGTGTGACAGCTTCTCTGTAAGCTTATCCATTGCAAATTTGAGTTTTGAAGAATTTTGACTTGGAAGCTACATTTAATTTGAGAATTTTAAGTTTCAAATCCACCATATATATTCCATGAAAGTTTCACTTAAGAATTAGATAATTGGAAACTTATTGCTTAGTTACTGTTATTTAATATTTTTTCGCAGATAGGAATCTTCTGCATGCCACCTTCCTCTATCATACCTCTTCATAACCATCCTGGAATGACTGTGTTGAGCAAGCTTGTTTATGGCACACTATATGTTAACTCATATGACTGGCTTGATGCACCTGGGCCGGCTGATCCTTTGCAAGGTTTTCTATTTATAATGTCACTCCTACTTGATTATGTTAGCCTGTCCTTCCTTTCAATCTCACATATCTTACTCTTCTGGATAATTTTGGATAGTCATTCCTGCTAGTTGCTCTTGGCAGGTAGTCACATGGCTAACTTTGTTCTGATGTTAATATATTGCTTACGAACATGCTGCCTTACTTTATGTTGAATTTCAATCATAATAATTTGTGTAATATTTATCTTTGTAGATCACAAGCTATGAACTTTGCTTTTGTTTTTTTGGCACAGCTTTGTACAACAATCGTTGCTAATTAGAACAGTTTCTGAAGTACTTGTACATTAAAATAAAAAAGGTGAGATCGCAATTAGAGCTAGTCATGAACTTTTAATGTTCCATTAAGTAGACAAAAATCAATATGCTTTTTGAGAAAATATTAGAAGAGAAGAACTTTGTCCTCCTATTATATTTTCCCTAACTATTTCCCCATAAATATGTCACATTTATCGATCTTTGCTTGGGGGTTGGCTTCCTTGCTATCAATTAATAGAAGAAAGCAGATAGAGGGCAGGACGGTAAGAGTGACGATACCTACCTCTGCTCTGATTCAAACCGGCCAAGTGGATCATCAAGCTGGCAACTCAGCTTTAGTAGATAAGGAGACAATTTACTAGGCTAAATTTGGACAATCAAGGAGTTGATACATTCTAACTATGATGTTGGTGACTATCCATCCCATAGGAGAGTATTCCATATGTTAGCATAGTAGTGATCCACGTGTATTGGGTACCCAAACTCATGAGGGTGCACGTGATTTTTGAGACACACCCTTTTGTCAAGGTTACATGAGTCCACTTGGACTTGTGAAGCCCTGGGTTACCAATGATTAGGGCTGCACTTAACCTGATTTGAGGCGTGTTGTTAATAGTGTGCCTATGTGTGCTTAAATTTCAAATAGTAAATAGATAAATCAAGTGTTTTCTACCCTAAACAAAGCACATGTAGCCCCTAGGGGTTGGCTCAAGTAGTAAAGGCCTTGGTTTTGGTGGTATGCTCTCTCTAGGTCTCAGGTTCAAATCCTCTTGAGTGCAAATAATTTCTAGGGGCCATCGGATTGGGAGACTTCCCCTTGAATTACCCAAGGTGCACTTGTGGAAAACTTCTTGCCAAGGGCCTGTGCACCCCCAGGAGCAGTTGGGACTTTGTTCCCGGACACCCCAACCAAAAAAAAAAAAAAACGAAGCTCGTAATTACCTGCATCTAAATAAAACAAAGACTCCACTTTTTTGTGAAAAATCAAGCACAGATAATGCTTTTACGTTTTTCAAAATATATAACTAAATTAAACTTTTAAGGGTTGATTAGCTATGCCACCTTTATTTTTAAAGTCTTCCACCACACAAGCAATTGTTTTTTCTTTTATTCATCTAAATCTGAGGGATAAAATCTGAGTAGCCATGCCACCTTTATTTTTAAAGTCTTCATATAGGCACCACATCATTTACCCTTGTTACCCCTCTTTTTTTGGGTATATGAAGTTTCGAGGTTTTCTTTTTTCAAAAGTATATAACATGGACTAATGATAATGTTTACCTTAAAAAGAGATTTGATATTATGTGCAAACAACAACAAGAAGCATATAATTTTGTTTGCACTGTCTTGCCCATAAACAAGGGATTGATTTGTTTTGTTAATCAATATTCATCAGGGAAAAAAGCATGGTATCCATTCCTGTCTTGTAGGCTCTAAGAACAAAAGTGTCTTTTAGAAGTGTGTTTTATATATTTAGAAATACTAGAAAAAGAAAAAGAAAAAGAAAAAGAAAAAAAAGGAATGGCACCATTATCTAATAATTTAATACGTCTATTTTAGAAATGTGTGCTTTACTTCAATCAGACATACTCTTGAGCTTTGCGCTTGGTATGTAAGCTTTATAGAGTCACTTGTGTGCATAAAAACTTTAATGACACCATTATCGAAAAAAAAGAGAAACTTTCATGACACTAGAGTCGAGGCAAGTATTAAAGACTTGTTTGTTTATTTGTATATCAACCTTGAGACAAGCTAAAACTTGTCATCAAGCTAGACTAAATTTTAAAGTTTGCTTCATAGCTCAAGCTTATTTACAAGATTTTTTTATCAATTTCATTTTGAAGCTGTTTTATGCATGTTTGATCAGATACATTATATTCCCACAAAGTAGTGATGAAAGGTATAACTTGCAAAAATCTTTACATTTTCCAATTTGATCCAATCTACTTGTTCTTAGGGCTAGTTACTCGATCAAAGAAATTTTTGGAACACCTCTAATTGAGAGACAAATAGTCGATTTTGAAAGAGCTTATTGCAACCTCTTACTTTATTTAAGAACTTGATAATTGATTTATACATTTACAAGCAAAATAATGAATGCATCAATAAAAAAAAAGGGAAAGCATTATATATATATATATATATGTTGGCATACATGCTCTCATAGAAGAAATATTGTCCAAACTTCAACCCTTGTTTTCTTCTTCATATTGCCAAGGGGGCCAAAGTCCCAATTTGTTTTCTTTATTGGTAGATCAAATGGCCCTCCTACCATCGTCTTAGTACCTGATAGGCTTCCCTCAATTCGGTCTTTTTGTTTATTGCCAAGTACAAGCTGCTTTCTCTCCCTTCCATTTTACCTGATTTAGGCTGTCAAAAAACTGTGGGCCTAAATGAAAATCGTGTCTGCCCAAATAATGTTTCATGCCCTGCTATAATGAAACAATAACAATGCTTATTCCTCCCACTTTGTTTCCTCATTTTTCCCTTCTCTCCTATATACACAAAAACAAATGCAATGTCAATATGGAATTCTTTTCTAATGTCCCCACTTGACTGTGATGGTGGTTATATTTGTCAAAAGCTTTTGATCAGAGACTTATATTTTGTCCCCCTTTCCAATCACTGTTGGTATGGCAAAGCACATTGAAGAGCTTCAAAGGGACTTCCTATGGGGTAGTGTGGAGGGCGAGCCCAAACATTACCTAGTTAGTTGGTCAACGATGTGCTCCAATCTCTTATGGTTTGGTTGTGGGTGAAAAACTTGCTTGTGTTTATTTAGGCATTAATGGGAAAATGGTTGTGGCACTATGCAATGGAAGGAGAGGCTCTATGGTAATTGGTAATAGAAGTTAAGCATGTGGATCATGTGGGGTGGATGGTGCTCTAATGTAGTCAATGGACCTTTCAAAGTGGTGGTGTGGAAAGACATTCACTGAGGATGGGGAGAATTTTCCAAGTCCATTGGACTGGTCTAGAACTAACTTCTGGCATGATACGTGGTGAGGGGATTGGGATCTAAAGGAAATCTACCCAGAAATGTTCAAAATCTATTCTTGCAAGGAGGCATCAATGGTCAAACTTTTGTAGGTTATGAATGGTTATGCATAGTGGAGCATCTCCTTCATTAGATTAGTGCAGGATTGGGAAGTGAATTGGTCTTTTGCTTGTCAACCTCCTGTATCCACCAAGGATGAGGTCAAACCACGAGGATAGAATAGGTGGAGGTAGTATGTGGTCAGAGCTTATGGCTTGATGTTCCTCCTGGAAAAGTACATGGCAGAACAAGGCTTTCTCAAGAGTGACATTGTCTATACGGGCAATGGCTTAGTAAGATTCTAACCATGGATAATAGGCACTTAGTGGTGATGGATGGGTATGTGCGAGAAAAGTGAGGAAACCATCAACCACTTGTTGCTTCATTGTGAAGTGGCTACGGCCCTGAGTTCTTCCACCTTTTGGGAACAGAATGGGTGATGACACTATGAGTGGTGGAGTTAATGGCTGCTTGGGTTAGCAGTCCAAGTGGAAATGTGTGTAGATGTTGGGTGGATGGCTCATTTGTGCTTAATGTGGCTTCTTTGGAAGGTGTGCAACTTGGCAAAGTTAAAAACTTCCGTGTTTAAATCTTTGTAGGAGTGAACTATGGTCCATAACATTACCCACTTTGCCTTATCAAATTTTTCTCTTACCCTTCATTAAACTAGGTGTTCCCTTAGTTGTGCCTAGGCTCAAGCTGTAATTAAATTGAGTCTAAACGAGTGGTGGTTTTTTGAATTTGGCTTGATTATACTAGAACCAAGCTCAAGCTCAACTCAAGTTTTGTGGTTAGTGCTGTAATTGAACTAGTCTGCATGATTGTTCGCCCTATACTTGCTCGGCTAAATTTGAACTAAGCTCGACTTGTGAAAAAAAAGCTCGATCATGAAAGCAGAAACTCTACTTGGCTTTTTTTAGTAAATGACACAACTCAAGTTTAGTCGGTTCAAGTATAGCTGAGTCTAGCTTCAGTATGTGAAAGTTTACCAAAGTAGTAAATTATATATCAATTAAGTTTAAATGACACATACTTTATTGTTAAATTACTAAAAAAGCTCGGTCGAGCGGGTTGAATTGAGTTATATACTAATATCAACTCGTGAATATTAGTATATAATTTAGTCCTATATATTAATTTTCTTATATATATAGATGTGTATGTATACATATTAAATTTAATAATAGAAGTATAGTAATTTTTATAATTAAATGTGTAACATGCAACCCAGTTACCTTTGCCTAGATATTGAATATAGTCCATAGTTATAGGTTAGTTAATTAAGTGATTAAATTATAGTAGTTATTTTATAATATGTATAATAGTTAGCATTTAGGACTTGGTAGTTTCTTACTACTATGCAGGAACCATATAAGGAATGCACTCATCAAATTTTTATAATCTTATAACTCAATATAGAGTTTATATATTAGTAGTTGTAAAAGTTTTATTAAATTTAATATTTTTTATAATTTTGGATTTTTAATTATTCAATTCATTCAAAAATAAATAAATAAATATTTAAAAGAAAACGAGCAACATTCGAGAAATAACTCGACTTCACTCGGGCTCTTTAAAGAGCATTGGCAAAGTTAAAAATAAAAAAAATAAAAAAAATAGAAGAAGAAGAAGAAGAAGATTTGACTCGGCTCGAGCTCATGTTTGATTAGCTCGAACTCGGCTCAGCGAGCTCCAAGCTCGAGCTTGAGTTATTTGAGTCAAACTCAACTTGATAACCCAAAAGATCAACTCGGCTTTGATCGATTACAACCTTATTTGTGGCTAAGCTCAGCTAAATTATACTAAAGCCAAGCTCGAGCTTGGCTCAAGACTTGATTAAAACTCGGGTCCAATACTCTATTGAGACTCGACTCAACTCGTTTATCAATTTTTTTTAGTTTTTAAGTACAAGATATAAAAAGTAGAGGTTTAGAAAACTTAAATATCAAAATTTTATTAATTACTCAAAATATTCAATCAATTATCCAAAATTACAAATAAGCAGACTTTTTTTTTTTTTTTTAATACTCACAATTATAATTTGTAAATACAATCAAATGGACTATATAGCATAGACAGCAAGCAACAACTTAATGAACTAAAGGCCTTTGTACTCAAAAGCTTCAATTTCTGAAAGAGCAATCTTTTATAAAGATTGAAAAATATTAGAATATATTGTCTAATATTCTAATTAGTTAATATATTATGATTGAATTTGTGTATTAACTGTATAATTATTATGTTAATGCTTATACTTGTATATGATATTTATATTTATGCTTTTATATACATACGTATATAACATTTAAAAATTATGCATTTACATGCATGCATATATTACATATAAAATTATGTATCTATAGTATATGTTATAACAAATATTTGTCATATACACATATAATATGCATTGTTAACAACTGCTATATATAATTTGTGTTTTGTTTTCTAATAAACTATACTTAAGAAAAATGATATCTGCTTTTTAGATATCTACTTTCTACTTATCAGACAAAGAAAAGAAAAATGATATCTGCTTTTTGTTGAATTTATTTAATTTCCCTCACCTCTTTTCCTATCTTCTCTCTTGTGTAATCTGCAATTTTAGCTTTACACTACAAGTTGAAATTGGTGGTTTTTCAGCAAGACCTGCAAACCTTGTTAAAGATGTTGAGATGACAGCGCCCTGTCCGGCAACAGTTCTTTATCCCACTAGTGGAGGCAATATCCATAGTTTCCGAGCTCGAACTCCCTGTGCTATATTTGACATCCTTTCTCCACCGTACTCTGCCGAACATGGACGACACTGCACTTATTTCCGAAAGTCTCCTAGAAAGGATCTAACTGGTATAAAATTTATGTGAATTATCAAGTATTGTCTTCTATTATATTTGTTGTTTAATTGCATCTCCTGATTTTTTGAAGTTGCTAACTGATTTATTATTCGGCTCTATAATAGTAGTAATTTTTTTGTTTGTTTTTCTTCTTGGAATGCAGGTGATTTTCAGTTGAATGGGGTCACGGTCTCTGGTGTGACTTGGTTAGAAGAATTCCAACCTCCTGACAACTTTTCGATTCAGAGAGGGCGGTACAAGGGTCCTGTTATTAGAACTTGACTTTATTCTTCTTGTTTTGGTGTAGCATACATTTTACTTATCTCGACACTTGGTATTATGATATTGAGGGAATCCTGGTATATGAGTTGTCAATAGCCATTGCAATAAAAGTTTTGTTTTGGCTCTATGTTAGGCATTTGGTTTGTACATATTATACCAATTAGTTTCTGGAGATGAAGTTCTGCTGCTGTCTTGTGCTGGGATTCCATTGGCTCTCTGTTTCTTCTTTCTCCTCATCCTCTCGGTTCTTTTCTTTTCAATTTCTCTTTTAACATCATAATTACATATAAATTGACTGATTGCCACTGTCATTGTTATTGATCTGTGAGTGATCATCAGGTAGGAGAACAAGGCTTGTCCAAGCTCAATATGATAAGCATCTGACAGAAGGCTTTAACTTGTTTAGGATTGGTGGAATGGAAGCTATGTCTTCTACTTCCTGAGCATTCGTCAGCTTGGTTTGGTTACACAGATCAGATAAGATGAGATAAAATGAAAGTTGAAAGTTAAATAAAATATTGTTATAATATAATTTTTTAATATTATTTTTGTTTTTGGATTAAAAAAAGTTAAATTATTTATTATATTTTTTATGAGAATTTAAAAATTTTGTAATAATTAGATGAGATGACACGTATGCCAACATGTCAATTTTGTACTTAACGTGAATTGAACATCTCACAAAGAAGACGAGTGCGGGACTTTGTATAAAAACTAGATTAGGGTGCTTTTGGTTACCTAAGGTGATGAGATTACTTCAAATTATCTCATTATTATTTATTATTTTATTATTATTATTCACATATAATCTAAGATCATCTCAACATTCAAACGTAATAAAAAAAATTAAGACTTGCCTTTACCCCGGGCCCCAACCCAGTTTATCCTATACAGAATTTCCGCCGGAACTGTTTTTTGTTCTGAAGCCACCAAGAAAAGTAGGCTCAGGCCACCAACAACTAGAGCAACAAACTCTCGCCATTTTGTTTGTAGGGGCTTCGGTCTCTTGCTTTGCCATATACAAACCATCTATATGCCTGTAAAATTTTATCGGATTAATGGTGCATATGGCTTAAATGCATTGCTTGAAGTTTTAAATGTGTGTCCTAGGGACAGGGAATATCATGTATTTTCCCGAAAATCTCTAGTTTCCTTGAGAATTCTCCTTTGCTAGTGGAGCCTCCGACCCAAGAAGAACCTTCAACCATTAGACAAACCATAGATGTTGTCGATGCTGAGAAAGTTTGTAAAGCCAAACTCAATTAGTTGCACCAATCATCACCATAAGAGAGTGAGTTAGAGGCACGCACCCTCTCCTCAAAGAAGTTTATGGAAGTTATCCAAGGATCATAAGTTGTTTTTGGAGGTTCTTGATGCTGATTCTCTCCAAGGTATTGGTTGTGTTAGACGAAGAAATTGTTGATGGTATCCTACTCTAACAAGAATCTGGAGTTGGAGTTGTTTTTGAGTAAAATTAAGAGCAATTTCATTATTTATTTTATCCTTTTTAATCACAAAAATTGAGGTGAACCAATTAAATAAAAAGTCACTCAAAATATAATTTATTAATTTGTATGACTGGAGATGACGAAATTTAGAATAAACAAAAGATAAAAACGTTTCCTGTAAAATTAATCTTGCCCTCTAGAAGTTCTTGGGAAGTGGCTATGTATCTTAGGAAAGAGTTACCAATTGTGCACTTATGTGTTACTCAACTATGGAGCAAACCTAAGAGGAGTAGTCTAATCAAAGGCAGCAAAACCGAGCAATCTTTTGAAAATGAGAGATTGTCTAGAGATGAAAATATTATTAAATTATAAAAGAAATACTCTATATTGTCTATGGGAGTTATTTTCTTAGCTAGTTTTGGCCAAGAGTTTTGCTACATACAAGCACAGTTGCGCACTAATCTATGTACCAATACTGATTTATTCATACTTAAAATTTAAATTAACACTGTTTTCAATAAAATCTACTTTTTGATCACATTGGTGCACAGATTAGTGCATAATTGTGCTTGCAACTATATTTTTCCTTTGGCCAAAGAAGTCTAAAGCACTGATTACACTTGGTGGGTGGGTCCCTGTACTCGTCCATCCGCTTGCATCCACAGGCTACCAGGTGAACTACCCACCCTATATTGTCGGGTAAGCAAGCGGATCAAAATCTTAAAATATAAAAAGAGGGGGTTGGGAATGCATACCCACTCGCCCGCCCCATATTAGCTAGAAAAACCCTACTTTTACCCTCATTCTTCTCTCCTCCAAGTCTCTCGCTGTTCACTTCCTCCCTTTCTTCTCTTCATCTCCTCCATCAGCCCACAACTCACTTCTTCTCTTAATCTCCTCTAGTAGCCAAGTATTTCATTCTTCTTCATTTCCTTCTCTCCTTATCCTCCTCACCTTCTTCCAGATTTCTCCTAGTAGACCCATGGTTGTGTGTTACTTGAACTGGTTGTGGCTGAGAGATCCATGGCCATGGCCATCGTTCCCTACAGATTACAACCCAAGGTCACAACTGAGTTATGGGTAGCGTTATGTGTCTTCAAAGCCCTATAGCCAAGCCGTGGGTCTGTGTGCAAACCCACGACCAAGTCATGATCGTGAGTCAGATACCCAAGGTCACAACTTGGCCATTTGTTCCTTTGCCCCATGGCCAAGATGTAGTCATGGGGAAGATGTTATTCACTGCATTTGGGGTATGGATTTGAAGATTTGGGGTTAGATCTATGTGTAATATACGAAGTACGGTCAGTGGGTTGAAAAATCCGCCGTCCATTAGATGGGGTAAAACAAACAATGGCAGGCAAGGTCGGTAGTGGGGAGGAGAATGACCACACTATCCATGCAGGTGCAAGGGAGTATAGGCAGGTAGCACCCCTAGCTGCCATGTTGTCAATGAGATTGCAAGTATTGTAAGAAATGTAGGTGGCTAGGGATGTAACTGGTCCGATTTTGAATAAATTTTGAAACTAAATCAAAATGCACCAATTTTGAAAATTTTAAGAATCGATACAGACTATCATCGAAACCAGAACTTTCCATTTTTCTGGGTTTCAGTCCGCTCTACTCCACTTTGGTTTTCCAATTTACTGTTTATACTTGTGGTACTAGGGCTGTGTAGATTACCCGTAAAACTGATAGACCTGCTTAAGTGACCCGACCCGACCCCGAATATAAATACCATCTTATCTTCAGACTTCAATTCTCATTTTCTCAGACTCAAACCCTAGCCAACACTGCTTTTTTCTCAGCCTCTTAAGTTGCGGGTTGTGTTTTTCAACATGGAAAAGGAGGTCTTGAAGATTACCAAGCCCATGAATCTAACACATCATGATATACTTCGCAGAGTTCAACCAAATATTCACTCTTGGGCAGCAGAAACTTACCCTGCCAAAAAAAAGAGCCATTGTAGAGTGAATGAGTGACGGAACCTGGTGTTGGGCAGAGAGAGAGAGAGAGAGAGAGAGAGAGAGATGTGGAGCGTGGTAGTGCGGTGTAGAAGTCATCGGTTTGAGAGTGATGAGACAGAGATAGAGTGAGAGAAAAATGAGAGAGGGAGCTGACCGAGATATGAGGAAGAGAGGAAACGGAGAGTGAGAGAAAACGGTGTCGAGAGGAAACGGAGAACTCACTGTGCGATGCTTGGGGGTGGCGAGTTAGGTCGGCCCTTCTGGAGATGGAGGTAGCGTGAAGTATGGGTTACTCTGTTTTCATATATAAAATCAGAGATAGTTGGTTATGCAAAGGCTTCACATGTGGCAGTTTCCGTCGTGCAGGAGAGAACTTAGCAGCGATGGGTGGCTTGCGCAGTTGACTAGGTGGTGGAACGTGGGTGCTTGCTTCTTGTGGTGGCTGGGTTGAGTGGTTCAATTAGATGTGTGAGTAAGGGTGGCATTTATTACACAACCCGTTAACCCAACATGAACTCGACACGGTAAAAGTGGGTTTGGGTTTAGTCTTATTGGATTCGAGTCAAAACGGGTTGACCCCATTAAGACACGATTACTTAACGGGTCAACCCGTTTTGACCCGTTAAGAAAATTAAAATTACACTTCTACCATTCTATCTAAAAAAAAAAAACCCTAAATCCTAATATATGTCCCTCGCCACACACCTCAAACCTCATACCCAATTTCTTCAAATTCTCATTCTTCAATTTCTTCCTCTTACGTCTTGCGACTTGCAGACTCCTTCATTCTTTAATTTATTACTCTTGCGACTTGCAGAGTCTTGCTTCTTCACTCTTCCTCTTGCTCCCACAATGCCACAACACCTCACCGTTCAGCCGTTGTCGCTCAGCCATCACACAAACCCACACTCACAGTCACGGCGTCCCAACCTCCAGGCTTCTCGTCTTCCCCCCCCCCCCTCTCGCACAACGGCACGAGATGCAGGCCACTACTGGCAACTGCTACATAGCCTCCAATGCTAGCCACACTGCCACTTCCCTCTGTCCCTCATGAATCATAGCTGAGCGGAGCGACAGAGCCCTTGATAATTTTTCCTTTTCTTCTTAACTTTTCTTTGTAAGATTTATATTTGTTTGGTTCCCTATAAAACAATTGTTTGGTTCCCTAAAAAATATTCAAGATGAATTTTTGGTAGATTATTTGTAGCTGTGTTTCGCTAGATTATGTAGCAGTAGAGTTGTGTTGTGGTAGATTATATTTTCTGAAATTTGGGCTTCTCCGTTTTTATATTTGTTTGGTTTCCTAAAAAATAATTTGTTTGGTTTCTTAGAAAATATTCAAAATGATTTTTTGGTAGATTATTTAGAGTTGTGTTTTGGTAGATTATATAGCAGTCGAGCTGTGTTGTGGTAGATTAATCAGGTCAAACGGGTTAACGGGTCGTGTTCGTATCCATTAATATAAACGGGTTGAAACAGGTCATAATGGGTCGTGTCGTATCATGTCAACCTTTTGCGTAGAGTTTACTAACGGGTTATGTCGTGTCAACCCACTATCTTAATAAGTCATGTTAGGATTTAGGATTTTGACACAAAATCCTTAACGGGTCGTGTTTGGATTGACCCATTAAGTGTAATGTATATGTCTTGACATGACATAAACATGACTCGTTAACACGATTTGACATTCCTATGTGAGAGTGGCAGCAGTAGTGCATAAAGCGTATGTTTTTGGATGTGCGAGTTGTTTTTCTTCTGAAAGTGTCTTCCATTCTACAAGTATATTTTTAGGTCTTTTCCTGAGATTGGGGATGATGGTAGTAGATCTGAGATTCAAATCACATTAAGAGATCTTGTAAATTGATGTGCAAAAAGCAGGGTGTTGCCGTATAGGTTTGACCTGGTTTTATTCTATTTGGGTTGGATTGAATTGATTTGGTGCTTTAAATGAAACCATTTGGGTCTGGTCAGGTCGACACAAACCCGATTGTACTAGGTCGGATTGCAAGCCTATGTAGTACTACATAAATTGAGACTTGAGAGTGATGATACTAAGCATCATTTACAATTGATAGTCAATAATTAAAGCAATGACACTAATCAACATTACTTCTCCGCAATATCTACACAGAAAGGTGCTTCTAGATGAAAAACTAACAAACTTTCATTTGAACCTCAAAAGTAAAATTTATATTTCTCAAATGAATGTGATGAAAATATAATTTTCTGATACATGCTAATTTGTACCTAACACTAATATTATATTAATTAGCAATTTAGCATATAATATAATATAAAAAATTATATATAGTATAAAAATTATATATTTTTATATAATATAAAAATTTAAAAATATATATGCTGGTTCTGTTCGGTTCGATCCAAACCGGTTTCAAATCGACTTTGATTCTTAAAAATTGGTACCAAACTGAAATGAGTCCATCGGTTTGGTCGGTTTAACCGATTTTCTAATTGTTTTTTACACCTCTAACCCAACAGATAGCTATGAATTTACTTTTCCTCACTTTGCCCTTGAGGGAGGACAAGAACAATTCTATAGGATAATAGGAGTGGAATATTAAGTGCTTGGTTCTATAGCAGCTCTTGGAATATTATGTTTCTATCATCTTTATTTCTAGGATTGGTTTTAGTTTCAAAATAAGATTTCTATTTGTTGCAATGATTAGCATTTTGTTTTTATCATATAACTTTGTAACCCATTTTAAGGGTGTTGAATAAATGAGGGGGAAGAATAGTTACTCCCACCAAAATAGTATTCAAGATTGCAAAGGTCTTTTCAGGACTCCATTAAAAATTATAAAAGATTCAGGTTTCCTTTAAAATCCTACCAATGTTACAAACCGAGCTATGAAGGAAGAAGAGCATGAAATAAGAGAAGGAAGCTAAAGAGAGAAGGATGAAAGAGTAAAAGAGTCTCTTTGAGTAAAGAGATGGGTAAGTTGCGTGAGTCAAAGTAGGGTCTTAGTCTCAGTTCTTAGCCCTTGGATCATTCAACTAGAAGATCTAAATTAGTTTTAGTTATATTTTTAGTATTGTCATTTCTATTTTTATTATTTCCTTTGAGATGTAAAATGCCTATTGGCTTGGAACACTTTTGTTAAGGCATTTGGTTAAGTTTTGCCGTTGGGGTGAACAATATAGTGCAAGGAAGAAACACTAGTGCTTTTTATGCAAAAAGTAATATAATAGTTATTTCCTCTCTTCTCCATTTTCTTCATTCTCTTGTAACTTTTGGAGGATCTAACCCTCTAAGTGAGAAATTACTATTACAATTTCCATTGAGGTTAATAGGAGTGCTCCCAGTTAGTATCAGAGAAGTCAAACCCTTTCTCTGTAAAGCAATGGCTAAAGGAACACATCACAACCAATTGCAGGAGTTGAACGCTTTGAAGAAGAGCACTAATTCATAGTTCAAAAGTCTTGAAGCAAAGATGATGGCCATCCAGAAAGCCAATGATTCATAGTTCAAAAACCTTGAAACCAAGATATTGGTCTTGAAGAGGCAATTGGATTTAGTGGTAAACTAGCTATCCATATTAACTCTAGAGTTGCAAAAAAAGAATCATAGTCAATTGCAAGAAAATCATCTTCTGGGGTTAATATGCACACTGGGAATTCAAGGGAACAGACTAGAGAAATGCTTACCAGATATGTGAAGGTGGATTCTCCAGCCTTCCACGGGGAGGATCCTAGTGCCTTTCTCTACAAGGTAAATCACATCTTTGCCTTCCACAATACCTTACCACAACATAGGTTGAGGCTTGCCTCCTTCCACATGGAGGGCAAGACATTAGTATGGTTTCAAAATATGGAGGCAATGTGGTTGTTCACTAATTGGGAGTCATTTGTTAAGGCCTTGTTAGTAAATTTTGGACCTAGTGCATATAATGATTCCATGGAATCATTGGCTATGTTAAGGCAAGCAGGGACTATAGAGGAGTACAAGGAAAACTTTGAGAACCTGTTGAATATATTAAGGGGCCTATCTGAAGCAAACAAACTGAGCTACTTCTTGAGTGGGCGCAGAGATGATATTTGCCTTCTGGTTAGGATGTTTAACACCCCCCCCCCCCCCCAAAAAAAACCTGATGATTGCATATAGGCTTGCCAAAATATATGAAGAAAAATTTAACTTCACTAGAAAATACTATAAGGGACCCTTGGCACCTTATAATGAACCAGGGTTATTAAGGAACCCACTTGGCTTGTCTATGGAGAATAACAAGAGCTCACTTAAAACCCAAATATCCATTCAAAAGATCAACCAACATCAAATGAAAGATAGGAGGGAGAAGCAGTTGTGTTACTATTGTGACTCCAAGTGGAACCTGAGTCACAAGTTCAAAAACCTAGGCTATACATTCTGGAAGAGGTGTTGGAATATACTGAAGAGAAAGGAGGGGGGAGGGGGTGGGACATAGAATCAAGAACCTATTGTGGAGTCCTTAGACTTTATCTTCATACATGCTAATCCAAAAATCTCATTACATGCCATCATTGGCTCACTTAATCCTCAGACTATAAGGGTAAAAGGGAAGGTGAGATCCCAATGAGCCATTATTTTAAACGACACTGACAGCACACGAAATTTTCTAGACCCATCTATATCAAAAAGGGGTAGCTGCCAATTAATCACGAGAAGAGATTTGAGTCAAGGTGGCTAATGTGGAGCAATTGTTGAGTGAAGAGAAACGTGTGTACCAAATTTAATATTCAGGGGGTGAATTCTGTGGATGAGATGCATGTTCTAGTGTTGGTTGGTTGTGACATGGTGTGGAGCATACAGTCGCTGGGGAGCTTGGGTTCCATTCTTTGGAACTTTGAAAATCCACCATGCACTTCAATTACCAAAATGAAGAGGTTGAAATAAAGGGTTGGCAGCTTCCCAGCTAATTGAGGAGGGTTTCATAAATAAATTCTACAAGCTTGAGGCTAAGGGAGTGGTCTCACAACTGATTGAAGAACTGGTGTTGATTGAAGAAGAAGAAGAGGCAGTGTGACCAATACAACAGTTGTTGGGCACCTATGGTGATGTGTTTGAGGAACATAAGTGGCTACCTCCCCATAGGTCCCATGACCACTCAATTAACTTACCAACTTATTCTAAACCTTTTTTAATGAGGCCCTATCGCTTCCCCTACTTCCAAAAGGATGAGAACGAGAAGATAGTCAAAGAACTCTTAGCTTCATGGGTCATTCAACCAACCAGAGTTCTTATTCCTCACCTATACTACTAGTTAGAAAAGCATATGGGACATGACGCCTATGTGTGGAATGTCGGGCCCTCAATCAAGTCACAATTAAGAATAAGTTTTCTATCCCTATAGTGGAGGAACTCATGGATGAACTACACGGGTCAATGGTTTTTCAAAGCTAGATCTCAGGTCTGGTTACCACTATATTCATGTCAAACCAAATGATGTCCACAAAACAGCTTTTAGAACACAGGAGGGCCACTACAAGTCCTTAATTATGCCCTTTAGGCTAACTAATGCTCTCTCAACGTTCCAAAACCTCATGAATGCAATGTTTAAGCCCGTTCTCAGAAAATTCATTTTGGTCCTTTTTTATGACATCCTAGTGTACAGCAAGAGTGAGAAGGAGCATGTTGAGCACTTACAAATTGCTTTGGAGACCCTCAAAGCAGCTCTTTTCCAAACTCTCCAATTGTAAGTTTGGCTGTAGTGAAATCATTTATTTGGGGCACTTGATTTCTTCCTTGGGGGTTAGGGTAAACTCAAAAAGTTGCAATCAATGTTTCAGTGGTAACTCACTTAAGGGGCCGAGAGGATTTGTTAGAATAACAGGATATTACATGAGGTTTATAAAGGGGTATAGTGGCATAGCAGCCATAGTTTTAAATTCCATTTTGTTCTAGTGTAGTATCCAGTACACTATACTTGCTCGTTCCGTTTCGCTCTAAATTTCGACCTGTTCCGATCCATTTTAGCTATTCCAGTCAAATTCAAGTCATTCTGACTGGAATTGGTATTCTGGGCCCTATTCTGTTTTGGACTGTTTTTGTAATTTTCTTATACTTGGATAACATTTTCATAAATTTTCCAGATGGTATTTAATTAATTCTAGAATATAAAATATATTTATATAATTTTTATTTTTTTTTAACGTTAAATATCTCCCCTCATTCTCTTTTTTTAAATATCATTATTTTTAATAATTTCTCTATCCTCTTTTTTTTTTTCTTTATTTTTATGTCTCAACTCAAGTTTGTGATTTTTTCAACATGTATTCATTTTATAAATCTCAAATTCTTCCATATATATATATATATATATATACACACACACACATATACATGATACACACTTACACATATATGTATTTATTCTATTAGTTGTTAGTTTATACATATAAATATTTATATAGTTAATCCCAAAACAGTACACTAGAATTCACCTATACTATAATATTCCCAACACTTAAACTGGAATGATCACCGGAACGAAATTTAAAACATTGATAGTAGCACCCATCACCTACGTGCTCAAGAAGAATAACTTTGAATGGATAGCTAAAACAAAACTAGCTTTTGAGAAGTTAAAAGAGGCAGTTACACAACCTCTAGTCTTGGCCCTACTAGATTTCACACAACCCTTCACCATAGAGTGTGATGCCTCGTAAGTGGAAGTGGGGGCAATGCTTATGGAGAGAGGTAGGCCAATTACCTTTTTAGTCAAATGTTGAATGGAAGATCACCACAGCTCTCCACTTATGAAAAAGAACTATTTGCCCTAGTGTCAGCAGTTCACAAGTGGTGCCCCCATCTACTGGATTATGACTTTATAGTAGAGTACAAGAAGAAAATTGAATGGTTGATGCTCTCTCCAGGAAGGCAAATCATGAAGAAGCAACCCTATGTTTGATTTCCTTCCCATCTGTAGATTGGATTAAGGAACTTAAGAATGCCTATGCTAATGACCTCCTGATGCAGGAACTCTTAACTAACTCAGCAAGTAACACTTTACACCCCCCCCCCAACCATATCTCTCAGGATGGCCTCTTGTTTTACAGAAAGAGATTGTATCCCCCAAAATGAGACCTTTAAGGCCAAACTATTGGAACCGGTACATGGTAGCCCTTGGGAGGACATGCAAGGTATGGCAAGACTATGCATAGAACAATACATGAATTTTTTTGGCCAAGCCTTAAGGCAAATATTCAGAAGTTCATAAGAGAGCATGACATGTGCTAGAGGGTGAAGGGTGAAAACAATTTCCCAAGGGGATTGCTCCAACCCTTACTAATTCCCTCTCAACCATGGTCTCACATCACTATGGATTTCATAAAAGACCTTCCCCTTTCACAGGGATGCAGCAACCTCCAGGTAGTAGTGGACCGCCTCACCAAATACAGTCACTTTACTTCCCTTGCCCACCCATTCACAGCTAAGACCATAGTCCAACTATTCCTTAAACATGTTTTCAAACTCCATGGCCTTCCCCTCTCTATAATCTCAAACCATAAGTACCCCACATTTACTAGAAATTTCTGGCAAGTGTTTTTTAAATTGCAAGGGGTACAAATAGCTTTCACTACTACCTACTACCCTCAATCCAATGGCCAATCAAAAGCAGTCAACAAAATTTTAGAAAATTCCCTTGAGTGCTTTGCTAGAGATTGACCAAAAGACTAGTCAAAGTGGGTTCTATTGGCAAAGTGGTGGTACAACACCAAGCTCCATGCCTAAACAAAATTGCCCCCATTTGAGGCACTATATGGCTATGCATCTCCTCGCCTCGTCAATTATATCCCTAGGACATTAAAAGTAGAGTCAATTGAGGAAGGGCTCAAATCAAGAGATCAAATTTTGCTGTTAAAACACAATCTCCACCGGGCAAAAGATAGGATGAAAAAGTATGCAGATTTAAAGAGGAAAGAAAGATAGTTTTTCGTGGGGGACTAGGTTTACCTGCGATTGCAACCATACAAGCAAGTCTTGGTGACACACAAAAGGGACTCAAAACTAGCATCGAGGTACTACCAACCTTCCAAGTGTTGTAGTGGATAGGAACAGTGGCCTACCTCCTAGATCTACCCCCTCGGCCAAGATCCACGCCACTTTTCATGTCTCCCAGTTGAAGAAGAAATTAAGAGAAAATGTTACACATTTATCTTCCTTATTGCAGGTAGATTCAAAAGGAGCCCTCAAACTAGAGCTGGAGGAAACTATAGCCCGTCGCATGGTTAAAAGCCATATTAGACCCATGGTGGAACTGCTTATTTGATGGCAAGGACAATGGCAAGAAGATGTCACTCGGGAACCATATACAAGCTTGAGAAACTCTTATCGTCACCTTGTGGGAAAAATGTTCTAATAGGGAGAGCATTGTTACAAACCGAGATATGAAGGAATGAGAGCACGAGATAGGAGATGGAAGCTAAGGAGAGATGAAAGAGTAAAGGAGTTTGTCTAAGTAAAGAGATGGATAAGTTGCATGAGTTAGGGTAGGGTCTTAGTCTTAGTTCTCAGTCATTGGATCGTTCAGCTAAGGAGCACTGGAAGGAGAATAGTGGGTAGAAGATTTCAATTACTTTTAGTTATATTTTTACAATTGTCATTTCTATTTCTACTATTTCCTTTGAGTTGTAAAACGCCTTTTGGCTGGAACCACAATTGTTAAAACATTTAATTAATTGTTTCGGTAAGGAAGGAAGGCCAAAGAGGAAATGGGTGAGTTGGGAATTAGTTTGCAAGCCCGAGGATGAAGGAGGTGTGTGGCTGAGAAATAGTGTGGATGTTTATAGCTCACTTCAATCCAAATTTGCTTGGAGGTTCCTCTCGCAGGATACCTTATGGTCTCGGTTTTTTAAAGCCAAGTATGTTAAGAATCAACATATTTCTCTTGTGGACTCGTCCAAAGGCTCTAGGTTTTGGAAATTTCTTATTAAAGCAGTTCCTTTTGTTATTGATAAATCTGTCTGGCATGTGAAAGAAGGGAACTTATCCTTTTGGCATGATTAATGGCTGCATTCAGGCCTTATATGTCAAGATGTACAGATTTCTGATTTTTCTCTCTTAAAAATAAAAGAGTGCATGGTTGAGCATAGTTGGGATGTAGATTTGGTTGTCCAGCTAGTGGGTCAGGAGGCTGCTGATGATATATTATCTCGGGTTGGTGGCACTAAACCAGGGACGGATTTTTTAATATGGCTTGGTAGTAAGGATGGGAGATTTTCAACAAGAAGTGCTTGGGATTGGCTCCGTATTTCGGTTCCGAAGCATCCATGAACGGAATAGAATTGGCACTCAGCTTGCCAAAGAAATTCTAGTTGTCTTGTGGAAGGTGATGACCAATAGCCTAAGTGTGGACGAACGAATTAGGCGTATTGGAATACCTTAGTCTCTAAATGTGAATGTTGTCTGGAGGGAGGTTTTGAAGACCTGAATCATGTACTTTATAGTAGCAAGGTTGCGGCTAAACTATGACATTTGTGCTCTAGTTCTTAGGTATCCCCTATGTGGCTAATTGGTCTTGGTTGATTACTGTTGAAGTTTGGTTTCGACGAACAAAGAAGTCTTCAAAGGTTGGTAATTTGATTGGTTTGGTTCCATGTATTTTAATTTGGCATCTATGGATGTGGTGAAGGTGTTCGGCACGTATGGAGGGCAAAAATGATTGTTTTGATGTTTTGTGGAGAAAGGTTAAATATTAGCTCTATTGAGTTGGTTTGCGACTTAGGGAGTCAGGAATTTTGCATCATCGTGACCAAGTAATTCTAGAAGATTTAAATTTGCCGACTGTAGCTCTTTCGACTAGAAAGATTTTTGCAATTTCTTGGGAGAAGCCAAAGGTGGGCTGGTTTAAATTAAATATGGATGTGAGTAGTTTGGAAAATCCGGGAGAGTCGAGTGCTGGTTGTTCCTTTTTCTGAATATATTGGAGTTGGCTCAAATAATAAAGCCGAACTGTTGGGGGTTCTATTTGGATTGTGAATATGCAAGGCTATGGGTTTGGGTAATATTGTGGTTGAACTTGACTCATCTCTCATTGTGAATTGGCTAGAGCAAGGCAGCTATCGGGTTTGGTACTTGGAGGATTTTTGGGAGGAAATAATTTTGCTCATCAAAGGCCTGAATATTCAATTTCAACATGTATTTAGAGAGGAAAACAAAGCTACGGATTGACTTGCTAAAGATGGTAGTGCTGGAATCATGCGGGATTATAGACCGAATAACATCCCAAGGGAGCTCAAAGGGATTTTACGTATAGATAAATGTAGTTTACCATGCATAAGAATGAGGTAAAATGTGTAAGCTAGAGCGTATTTGGTTATGGATGTTCACTGGGACGTCATGATCACGTCGCTTGGTTTATGAACGTTAACTACGCTCAACATGCTTTGATGTGGAGGTTATTTGGTTCGTTCATTATTCTTTGTATTGTTCAAGTGAGTATTTGTCTTGTTGTTTCCTTTGGTTTTTGGTGTTTTTTTTTTTCTGAGTTTGGTTTTTGATTCAAGGGATGGTTTGTTTTGATTATTTGTAAATCTTGTGGATCGTGGATGTTGTCATGGTATTCCTTCGCCATAAGTGAGGCTTTTTCTAATAAAAATGGGCTAGAATCACTCTTGGACATGTGATTTCATCTTTTCTAAAAAAAAAAAAAAACACTAGTGTTTTTTATGCAAAAAATAATATTACAATTATTTCCTCTCTTCTCCATCTTCTTCATCCTCTCGTAAATTCCAGAAATTACTACTACAATTTCCATTGAGGTTAACAGGGTTTTTAGGACTCACTTAAAACATTCTCAAAGGTCCAGGTTTCCTCTAAAATCCTACCATTTTGCCAATTTGTTACACGCAGGCACGTGAGAATCTCCTTTGATGAAAAATAGAGACATTCATCTCTTTATTTCCGTAGAAAATTATAGGAACAAACTTTTGTATAAGTTCAACAAATGGTTTAGATTTACGAGAGCAGCAAGTTGAAGTTTCTTATCACAGGAAGAAATGGGGATGTTGATTTACAGTTATGCGATCATTATATACTGACTTCCGAGTATAGGAACCAAAAAGGGAACACCTAGTAAAGAGGAAACTAAATGACCAGTAAAAGAAATAACTTTGATAATCCTCAACACCATCAAAGGACGTACATTCCAGTCAAATGTATGGATGCATGGACCAGATAAGGCTTCCAATTTTTTAAGCTTCAGGTATAGTTGCCAGTAATTCCTGGTAAAAATAGTCATGTAAGCATAACATCTCCACATCTGTAGATACAAACAATGAATGCAAAGAGTTATGAGATTACCTCAGAGAACCGCAAATGCCCAATGTGTGTGTTGGAAGTTTTAACAAGTCTTTCCCAGTTGGAATCAAGAGAGGTTGTCTTGGAAGCTTGGTTTCTAGTACTAATGCACATGGCAAGAGAAGAGCTTGAAGGTAAATTCCTTGAGGAAAGGGTAGGCAGAGTGCGCTTTAGCCAAGACTCAGACGGAGATTTTGGTAAAGGTGGGCCAAGAGGAAGGCATGGATAACTGCCGTGAGAACTTTCTTGTTCACCTGATCTCTTTGGCCGTTGGCTTTCTAAATTAATTTTCTCACCCACTTTTGAGCATGCAAATGTGACAGAATCCTGAGTAAGGCCAGCCGAACTTACTCGAGTACAAGATTTCTTAGGCTGTCGGTTTTCTGAACTAATCTTCCAACTGTCAGCCACTTTCGAACTTGTCAGTGTAACATAATCCCGAGTAAGGCCATGAGGTCCTTCAGGATCAACTGATTTTACTGGCTGCTGGCTGTGTAAATCAACTTCCTTAGTATCAACCACTTTTGGTCTGATCAATGTAGCAGAATCCAGATTAAGATCCTGAGACTGTTTGGAATCATTCATCATTTCCATTTGCATATCAGGATTGTATATGTCAGAACAAGACAGAAAAAAGGCATCAAAAGAATCTGAACTTTCAGGTTGCACTTCTGCTTTTTCATCACCAACACCAAAGTGCTTGAAATCTTGAGGCAAAGGATCTCCGCAAGAACTTTTTTCCATTCCACTACTTTTTCCAATTATCCCAAAATTATCCTCTCCGTTATCAGATAAGCCCCGCATATTTGGAAAACTAGAATTTGAATTTCGAGATTTGACTATATGTACAGAGTCAACATAGACTGTTTTCTCTACTGGGCTTGTAGAACCTGATTCCCATTTGGTACTCTCATTGACCAATAACTCTCGAAAATTGGTTTGGCTTTTTCTGTGCAAATCTGACCCATTCACCCTGGAATTCTTAGTTTCTTCAGAAAGACCAAGAAAACCTTTTTCTTCATGGAGAGATAGGAAAGATTCATTCTGGAAGTTCGACATGCCATTACCCTGAAAACGCTTGTTCAGAGGTGATTCATACAGTTCCTTACAGTCACTTTTATGAGCGGTTTGATTGGATTCACTTTTCACTGCAGTCTTATTTTCATGCAACTCATCTGTTCGACATCCACCTAGCAATCTTTGCTCATGTGCACCATCCTCAGCATGCTATGGAAATTATAAAAATAACAATAAAAAAAAAAAAGTAGGTATCAATGTCAAAAAATGAATTTACACCAGACAATAACAACACGAGAAACAAAACAAGTAGATAGGGATAACATAATACCTCCTTTTCTGAGTCACTGCAAGAACCAGCATATGAAGGTTTTGCCTTCACCGTACGGACTGAAGAAATGGGTACCCTTCTCTGCATGCTCATCCCCGGTACAGGATTTAGAAGGCAAAAGGAACTTTTTAAGCAAAACCTAGGAAATAAGCCACAAACTCTAGCTGATGAAATTTCAGATCCATCATAATTATAAGCTTCATCTTCACTGTCTTCCACACCTATATCATGGGATTGACATGGCACAACATTTGGTTTATTCTCATTATGTGGAGCACGTTTATCCCTAGCCACTGCCTTCTCTACCTGTCTCAGTTGTTCTTGTAGAACAGGTTGCTTCCAAGTAGCATGTTGGGGTGTTTCAGAAGCCATTGCCTTTGCTGCAGGCAAGAAGCGACCAATCATGAAATCCCGAGTTTCTGGATCCATCGAGAACGTTCCAGATGGTTTGACATCTTGACTATCCAAGCTGCTCAACCCACTAATGCTGCAGTTCATTAAAAATGATTCTGTCCTAGAAATTGTGTCAAGGGCATCCATATAGGCGTCATCACCTTGCTCTGAACCCTCCACCTCTATCTTCTCTTTGGAGCTTTCATATCTGGTCACATTTTTATCAAAAGATGAAACACATTGAGACCTGGAAAGGACACTTTCTGTTTTGGACTGAGTAATAGTTGTTGGTTTAGAACCTTCAGCAAAATCCTGCTGTTTGATGATTGAAACCCTCCCAGGTGGAAGCTTTGGAGCAATAGGAGGCCTTTCGAGACCAACAGTTAGTGCTTTCCTTTCATTCTTGGGTCGTCCTGGGGTTTTCTCCCAGACAAAAGGAACAGTTCCTGGGTTCCTCACCGGACCTGATTTTAGCTCTGACTTGTAAAAAGGAAGGGGAGGTACTTTAGGTGATGAATTATCAGTTGTCCTTTTGTTTTCAGATTGTGTGGATACCGCTGTTGATGTAACCCTCCTCACAGATAAAATTGGCTGATAAAAATCCAATTTCTTGTCTTCCATCAGATTCCCTAAATTATGTATTAGTTTCTGCAAATATCAGCATCAGATCAAACTGCAGCTATACTAAGCAAGACTCCGGGACAAGAGGCACATCATGGGAATATATATTATTCACATAAGTACAAGTCTCAGTTCTATCCACCATCATATAAATAAATAAAAGATTAAAAGGAAAAGAAACCATAATGCAATCTACACTGCTCATGTTACACAGTAGCATAAAAAGGAACCTTATGAAACTCAGCTCAATTTTGTTGACACCAACAAGGGTGTAGGCTTGGTTGCAGAGGGGCTTACTCTTATGTGGTTTGGTGGATGAGAGGTCACGTGTTCGAGTCTCCATGAGCCTCATGCCCACTTTCTCTGCTCAGTGGCTGAGTACCACTTTGCCCTTGTGGAGTTGGGGTCAAGTTATGTCTCAAGTCCGTCTTGAGGGAGCATTTATAGCTCCATGCCATCTAGGGGCTCAATAATGGGTTAGAGTGATACAATGCTCATGCCCAAAGAGAGGATACCAACCTCTAGTCTCCCCCCTCTACTCTTTGCTTGCCGATTTAAAAATGACATTTTGTTAATAAAAGATTGTGAAAATCTTATCTGGGCATCAGTTCAGTTGAATAAACATCTGACAAACTGTGGAGTATTGTTTAGAAGCTTTCTATGAGCATCTAGCTTAAGTTCAAACTTCTGAAAAGTAATACAGCATTTGTGACTTCTTTTTGGAAACTGAATTTATGGTTTTTTTTCATAACAGTTGAGGTGAGTAGATTTTCCCTTTCCACAACATACTTGAGTATCTTTTAAATGTAATTTGAGGATATTATATATTATATATATAGGTAAGTTACCCACATTCCTAGGGAGTCCTGAATGCCAGAAGTAATGCTCCACCCTATTCTTAAAGGGCGTGCGGTGAAGGATACCAATTTTCCCCAAAGGGATTTTCTTTTCCAGGCATTAAAAAGACATTACAATTTGACAGATAACAAAACGCAAGTAATTTCACTGTTTGCAGCGAGTTGTTCCATCTAGAAAAAACTAACAAACCAGAAACTGCTAACTCCATTCTCCATGTACATGGTGATTCTAACAAAGAAAAACCTATGGGGAAACCGGGGATTGTATTTGTGACTAATGTTTTCTTTGACCTCAAAATCAGAAGCTGAATGGCCTTCAAGCCCTGTTTCACAACTATGATTAAGAAGAAAATGAGATTCAATTAAAATAAAACTGACTTTTTATCATTTGGGACAAATACACAGGAAGCTTAATACAACAACACCAATTCAACTCTTTTTTCTTTGTGAGATTCTATTTTATCAGCAACCAAACGTATTAATAAGTGATACAAAAGAAATGGATCCTTCTATTTGGAGACAATAAGGGAATTGGGAGTACAACTATTTTTTTTAACAAGAAAAAGAAAAGAAATTGATCAAATCAGCAGCGTTGTTGACTATCTACCAATGAAAAATCAAGAAAAAACAACCAATTCAAAAAAAAAAAAAAATTAAAATAAAGAAAAGGCTAAAGCAAATCAAATTCCAACATTATGTTGAAACTTTTGAATCCCATATCAATATTAATGGCAATGACTTCAGAATCCTCTACTCAACACCGCCAATTTTTTCCAAAATATAATCTCATCGAGAAAATGGAAAAAGAGAAAAGAAAGAAGATGAAGTAGACGAAGCGAAAAAAAAAAAATGCTTTGTTTGAAGCCAATACAGTCAAGAAATGTTTAAGAACACTTGAACATCAAACCCAAACTCCTCGTCACCAAGAAAATGAAACACGTAGCAAAGAAACGATATTATTTGTTTGCATTTCGTTTTGTGAAACTTGATAAACAATCCTTCATACATAACCATCCAACACTAAGCAATTGAGCCAAAGAAACATTACTAGCACAGAGAGATATGCTTTAGAGAGAGAGAGAGAGAACCTGTAGGAAATAGCCGATCCTAGAAACCAGGTCGGCCAGCTTCTTGAGAAGTGCAAACTTTTCTTGGAAGGTGCAAATGAAAGCTCTAAAACTCTGAGAGAGAGAGAGAGAGAGATTATTGTATATCACACTGTAAATCCAAAAATCACTCTAAAAGGGAGAGAGATTATTTCATTATTCATATCATACCCAGGAAATCTAAAGAAAACTGAGGGAGAGGGAGAAAGAGAGAGAGGATAAACTAGTTTGTACGCATGTTTTTTTTTTTCTTATTAACATGGTTGCAGAGGAGAGAACAGAGCTTTTTCGCTATATTATGATGCTATAATAATAAAGGAGACTTTTTTAAATGTATGGGGGGAAACGATACGTTGCTTTTGTTTAATGCTTTGTAGCTTCTTTTCTTTCGGATCATGTGAAGGAAAGCGTTTTTTATAAAAGATAACCCCAAAAAACAATGAGCCCACAAAGCCACAGTCATTTATCATTGATGGGGAACCTGAATAGGACATTAGAAACACGAGAAGACTCCCATCTTTCTTCCCATTAAATTATGAACATCTCATATTATTTGATAATTATGAACCCTACGGGTTGGCTCGCCTTGACTTGGGAGTATCTCCCCCGTATCTAAATTTCAAATATGCTGGAGTACAAATAATTTTTATGACCTATTAGGCAGAGATTTTTTCTTTCAATTATCCTAAGTGCATTTGCAAGAAATTCTTTGTTAAGAACCTGTGTACCATTGAGATTAGTCAAGACGTTATTTTTAGACATTTGGTGCTAATAAAAAAATATTATTTGATAATCATATATTGCTGATAATAATTTTTTGCAGTTTTTTTTATCAAATTTATGATTTAGCTTAGAATATAGATAAATATATCAAATAAATTTTATGATATTTTTATATTTCACATATTAAATATTTTTTTTTCTATTGTAAGGTAGGATTGTACTTTTCTCAGTGCTCAATTATTTTTTGATTAGGGTTTGATAAGGGTAGTATTATGAATTATTTTTTTATTCAATTTCGAAATTGTTACACCTCTCTAATAAAATATTTTATTTTCTAATTTAAATTAAATTTGATAGGTTTGGATTAAAAAATAAATACAGAAATGATACAATGCTGCCGACATTGTACCGCTCCATTGTACCACTAATCATTTTAATTTTTTTTAACTTTTTTATTTAATAATTAAAGAATTGATTTTTAATGTATTGAAGAATTTTTTTATTTTTAAAATATATTTAAATTTATTTAAAAAATTTGAAACAAAAACAAATATGGAAAAATCTAATTGTAAATATAATTATGTACTAATTTATATACTAATCTAATGTGATTGGTTAAAAAATAGATTTTATTAAAAATAATGTAAATTTAAATGTTGAATATGAAAAAATTAGTATTAGTACACAGATTAATACACAATTTTACATGTATATAATAAAACTCAACAAATATATTAAGCAGGACACCCAACGGTCATTACAAACAACAGCCTAACACTACTCAAATATATAACATTCTTTTATAAAAACTCTTACAAACAACAGCCTAAACCCTATATTATTTTCGTAAACAAAAAAAAAAAAAAAAGATGTAGAACACAAACCAAGTGGGGTACGGGAATATATAAAACGACAATATAATAAGATATTTCAGAAAGTGACAATTTTGACAAATGACAAGTGAACGGTCAGAATCACATCTAAGAGCAAATTTTTAAAATGAAGAAATATAAAAATATTTCTTGTCTACCATCCAATAAAATCACCCCTAAATTAATAATTTTGACAACCATCCCTTAAATTATCAAAAAAATTATAATGTATCCTTCTCTAAAAGTTTTGAGACATCGGTGACATGTTTTTTTTTTTTTTTCTTTATAAGAATACTGCTATATTTATAAAAATATATATATAAATAATTTTATAAATTAACATAATTTTATCTAATTTATTAAATCTATTTTATAATAAAAATAATTTTATAATCTGACGAACTACATCAAATAACATCATTTTTCTTTATGAATAAAGTATTTCCATCTGAATAAACCGGTTGTGTCCCCCACTAAAAATAGAGAAATGATATTTGCAGTCGTGGTTGTGTAAACGGCTTGCAGTCGCTTTGAAAAAAATGAATTAATATGGTACCCATATAAAAAAAAAAAAACTAACTTTTTAATCATGGATCTCACTCTTTTTTAAAACGATTGCGCGGCGTTTACAATTCTATGACTGTATATAGCATTGCTCTTAAAAATATTTAACAAACCCGCTGCCTTCCACTTTAACAAAATAATCGATCTCTTTTAATTTTTAGTTGGGTATTCAAATTTCCTATTTGCCCTTATTCGGTTATAGTTATCTAATGTGGATTCTAAACTAATACTCAATACCCGTAACAGGGTTTCATATTATTAAATATATATATATATATATATATCTCTTATAGATAAAACAACGTGATTTTGTGATTATAGTCATCTTCTTTAAATCGGTTTTTTGATAAATCTAGATATTTGATTACTAATTGGATAATTGAATACCCAGATTTTTATAGTGAGATATTCATTAGGATTATAATTGGATTAATCAGGACCCGTGCTCGAATAGTTGAATGCATTATAAATTTGGATATAAAAAATATTTTAACTCATCTTATCTCATCTAATCATTACAATATTTTTAAATTTTTACATAAAATATATTAAATAATTTAACTTTTTTAATTTTAAAATAAAAATTATATTTTAATAATATTTTATTTATTTTTATGTTAAATTATCTTATATCAACTCACTATTTAAATCTATCCATCTGAATACAAATTTAGGTACTGTCAAATCTACATCTAAATTTATGCTTCAAATATTTTAACAAGTACATGTTTAAAAAATACAATGGATGAATAAAAAAACTCTAGTTAGAAGTATAATTGTATACTCATTTAATATGCTTAATTAAAAAATAAATTTTATTAAAAATTATATTAATTTAAATTTTAAATATAAATAAATTAATATTAATACATAAATTAATTTACTGTTACTTAACAAAATTTGAATGAATAACCTTACAAATAGTTTCGACCCAACTAAAAAAGAATAGATTCCCTCCCTATTAAAGAGGAAGTGACATCATCGAATAGTTAAGTAGCGTGGTTACCGATTGTACTTTTTTTTTTTTTTTTTAAAATAAAAAAAAAAACCTTTAAAAAGTAATGATAGAGCAAGCAATCCACCCCCCTTCAAAAATTCATTTAAAGGTCGTCAGTCATAAATACTCAATTTTGAATAGCTGGCATGCAAGCGACAGCAATTCATGCAGTGGCGGCATACCCACGTGTTTCCCATATTCAAGTCAATTCAAATCATGCTGCATCTTCCTTTTCTTTTCTCTATTTTCTTTTTCTTCTTAAGCCATAAATGCATCCTCGTTGATGAATGAGGATAGTTATCCCTACGTTTTTTTAAAGATCAAGACTTTGTTTAGATATAGAGGTGATTTTAAATGATTTGTAAATGATAATGATTTATTATTTAAATAATTTATTATTTTATTTTTAAAAAATTTTACTTATTATTTTCATATATTATATAGTATTTTTTTTAATTAAATGTATAGTATATGAATTATAAGGAGAAGAATTTAATTAATTTTAAAAAAATAAAAGAATAAATTTTAAAAAAATAAATAGAAGTTGTAATATATAGAAATAATGAATAACAGAACTATATTTTTACCTATTGATGGCTACAAAAGGTTGTGTGTAGTGTTGTTAAGGGTAGATATGGCCTATAAAATACTTCTCTCAATTCCTAAAATTTTGAAGGAAGAAACTGATGGCTTTGAAAATTGAAATAAATGGGCCGGCTTGAGACATACTTGGTTTGAGAAAAGCTCATCATAGCCATGGAGAATATGAGAAAAGCAATCGATACCAATTGTTATCATCACTATAAGAAATTTAATTTTTAGAAATGAAATTTATTAGGAACGAAATAAAAATATTTTTCAGAAACAAAATTTAAATTTTAATTCAAAATATGGAGTACCTTATAAATCCGTTCGAACTAATACATATTAGTTCGAACCGGAGATTCTAGGACGAATTAGATCGTCTCCAAAAATCTTAACCGTTCGAACTAATAAAATTTAATTCGAACAGATAATTAATCTATTCGAATGTAAAATAATTGGTTCGAATGAGTATTACCTTGTTCGAACGCTATTATTTAATTGAAAAGATATATTATTAAAATTATAATAATACATATTTTTTATATTAAAAAATATAAAAAAATATGTAATAATTAATTTAAAAACATTTTAGTTAAATAAATATTATTTTAAAGATATTGTCCTTTTTTTAATTATCGTGAACATTAAGTGTAATGAGAAGAAAATATAATTAATAATAAAGAGGCTAGAAAATACTAAAAATAAAAATCATACATTAATTACATCCCAAAAAGAGTTAGACGTTCTATACAACATAAAAATAGTAAAATAATAACTAACAATATCTATTTATTAAGTAAATCAAAATCCTCATGTAAGGTATGTAAGCATCCTTCCAGGTCCTTTAACTTTTCCATGATGGGCTGAATGAATTCCCTCAATATAAATAACAATAAGGGCTGCCAAATATTATCTTTAGCTTGAATGATTAAAATTCAATTCGAATGACCGAAAATTTCATTCGAATGACGTTAAAGTCCATTCGAATGAACTTCTATTCCATTCGAATGACAATAAATTCCATTCGAATGGTCTTGAATTTCATTCGAATGGACTTTAGGCTCATTCGAACGGAACTAAGTCAAACAAACATGGTTGAGTCGACTCAGTCCCGAATCTACAAACTAGTTTTTCACCATAATCTAAGATTTTAATTGGTAGAAATGATTTAGGAGTAAAGCTCCATCATTTCTACCAATTACTTTTGTGTCATTTAGCCCCAAAACAACAAAATGGGATTAGAGAAGAAACTGTATCCCGGCATATATAACATAATTTCGTTCGAACGAAAAGTGTATAAGTTCGAACGAAAAGGGTATAAGTTCGAATGAATTATATAATAATTCATAAAAATATATATATAAGTACAAGAGGTAAAACAATACGTTTTATATTACTAATACTAGTATATAATACTAATATTAGTACTAATAAAAAATTTCTGGACTAGTATATATAATATAGTATATATATAATATATATTAGATATCTATATTATATAGTATAGAGTATTTAATTAGTTACTTATATATATTGTAAGTAACTAGTATATATATAATAGTATATATATTATGCATTAGATGAGTATAAAATAATATTATGTAAAGCATTGCTTTATAAAGTAATATACTAAGTATATAGTAAAACATTGCATTAAATATAAGTACAAAATACATATATCTAATATATTTAGTTTGTATATTAGTAATAAACCAAGTACTTAGAATATATTATAAAATATTATAGTACTATTAGTTTTCATATATTTATGCTATCTATACTATAATATCACTTAGTATTATACTATTAGTGATACTTACTATTATACTTATAGTGATACTAATTATAAGTATAACACTATAAGTGATACTAAATAAAATATTATACTATTAGTAATACTTAATATTATAGATTGGTAAGAAACTTAGTATTATGCTATTAGTGACACTTAGCATTATATAGTGTATATATTTTTTACAAATACTAATAATAATATTGAAAATATTATGTGTATATTTATATATTTCTAGAATTATCTATTCGAACGAATATAAAAGAGTTCGAATAGAGATAAAATATGTTCGAACGAATTTTTTTTGTTTGGAGGGAAAATTCGCGCCAAATTATCAGTATATGCTGGAGAATATTCTATTTTTTTTCGAACGCTTATATTATTAATTCGAACGGGAAAATATTGTGGGAAAAATTAGCGGTCTTTTTGAATTTTCACGTTTGAACTGCTAAAAAATCCGTTCGAACGTAAATTCACATATTATTAAACCGATCATTTCACTTCATTTTCAATCGGATTGAAGTTTGAGAGAGGGAGAGAGAGCGACAAAGGCTTTGAGAGAGTGTTGTATAGAGAGAGAGCTTAAAGAAGTGAGAGAAAAGAGATTCTTGAGGGAGAAAAGACAAGGACAAGAGGTAATATGTCTTTTTTTTGTCATTTTTCATTCCGATTTTCTTTTACAAGTATCTTGATATTTGCTGCATTTATTTGTTGGGATAGAACAATGGTTTAATGTGTTTTATACATATAGGTATTGTGGATTAATATTTTTATTAGATTGCAAAAATTAGAGGTAAGTTTTTATAGTTTTCTAAGTTATTTAATAATCATATTTAGGGATAATCATTTAGTTTTCAATGTATTATTATATTGAAATATGCTGTAGTGTATGTGAAAATTGTGTTTTGTGGTTCAGTTTTTTGCTCTGTTTCGTGAATGATTTCTGGCTTGGTCCCATTCGAACACTCTGAATACCGTTCGAATTGAATTTTCTCCGTTCGAACGGAATCTAACTCAACCAGAATTTAGTTCGAACAGTTTGAGTGTTTGTTCGAATAGTACCAATTACGTAGACATTTTATAATGTAATTATAAAATGTAATTATAATGTATAATTGTAAATATTTAAGTACTATAATTAAATAGATTAATACTTAAAATCTAATTATACATTATTTAATTAAAGAATTATAATGTATTAGTGAAAATATTGAAGTACTCTAATTAAATAGATTAATACTCTAAATATTCTTATAAAATATTTAATTAAGTAATTATAATGAATTATTGAAAATATTTAAGTACTCTAATTAAATATGTTAATTAGTTAAAATATAATTATAAAATAATTAATTAAAAATTATAATTAAATATTTGAAAATATTTAAATGCTCTAATTAAATAGATTAATACTCTAAATACTCTTATAAAATATTTAATTAAATAATTATAATGAATTATTGAAAATATTTATGTACTCTAATAAAATATAATTAAAATATATGATTCTGAGACGACATTTAAAATATTAATTAGTTAAAATATAATTATAAAATAATTAATTAAAAAATTATAATTAAATATTTAAAAATATTTAAGTACTCTAATTAAGATGATTAACATGATGGAATATACTTATATAATATTTAATTAAAGAATTATAATGTATAATTAAAAATATTTAAGTAGTCTAATTAAATAGATTAATACTTCATTTTATATATTTATTATAATTTCAAACAGAAATGCCTCCTAAACGCAAAAGAACATGTGAGACATCCCCACCACTTACTAACTCCTGTGTGATTCACCTGTCAATAATGGTGGTCCAACATCACCAGAGCCAGAACAAGATATTTTATCACTGCATATCTTTTAAATAAAATATGATATTATTTTTTCGTATTGTCTCCATTAAATCTTAATATATACACTTTTTTCGTATAAATTATGATATTAATTTTCATTTTGCAGCAAGAAGAAAATCCTATTGATTATGATCTGACCCAATTGTATGCTAAAGCACATAAAAATCGTGATGGTGTTTGGAGCAATCCTGAGGCAGAGGCAAATTATGTAAGTTTAAGTTTATTTAATTTCATTGTCTAAATATATTTTTGTTACATATACTAATTTTAATGTTTTTTTTTCCAGGACAAGATGATATCTCTTAAAGATACTGCTGTGGATCCATCTGATGAATCATCTGTCAACGATGCTCAAATATTTTTTCAAGTTCTTGGATCACGTTCTGGATATTTGAGGGGCTTAGAACGTTGCGTGAAGCCATTTTCAACATCTTCATCATCTTCTAAAGCCAAATCGAATAATGACAAAACTAAAAAGTTAGAGGAAGCTGCACTTGAGATAGAACGATTGAAATCGAAGGAAAAAGAGTTGCTGATCCGATTAGATCAAGCAGCAGATTTAGAAGCAAGATTAGAAGAAATGCTACAATTAAATAACCAAAAAATATTTGAACAATTTCAATTAATGATGTCTCAAAACCCTATACCACCACTACCACCACAATCATAATTCATTTGGTGTTTTTTAATTGCCTTTAATATTTATGATGTTTGTAAACATTTGAACAATTGATGTATATAGATTACAATTTGATGTATATAGATTACAATTTGTATTAGTATCAATTTCATTTTGTTTGATCAATACCGTTCGAATGGTAAATTACCATTTATGCATACATTCGAACAAAAAAAATTCTCATTCGAATAAAAAAATATACATTCGAACAAAAATATACCCATTCGAACTTACCGGGAAATACAATCCATGCGTTCGTTCGAACAATTAAATACTCATTCGAATAAATTCATTTCTAATAGTCCGTTCGAACAGAAGATTTCTGTAAATAGATTATTTGTTCGAACAGTTAATATTTTTCTTCGAACTAAAGTCACTTATGAACTTGTTTGTTCGAACGGACTTGGTCAGATATGGTTATTGGTTCGAATTAACATTTCATGTTGTTCGAACAAAAATATTTTCGTTCGAACTTGATTTTGAGACGATAATTTTTTGTCTCAGAAAAAATTTTCCGTTCGAACGGTTTCGACCGATTCTACCCAATTTCGTCCCTAAAAATACTTTTCAGAGATGAAAATCAATTTTCGTCTCTGAAAACTTTCTGAGACAGCCTTTTTGAGATAAAATAGAGACGAAATTTTTTCGTCTCCCAAAACTTTTAGGGACAAAATTTCCATTTTTTGAGACAAAATTTTTTGTCTCAAAAAATCATATCTCTTGTAGTGCATATATACATACATATATATATATATATATATATATATATATAAACTAGTAGAGAAGTAATGTGTAAAATACATTTGTCTAGTTAGGTGAATTGATTATTTTTAAAAAATAATATATTATTCATAAAAAATTAATTTCAATCAATAATTTAATTCATATATTAGAAGATAAAAACATTAGTTCAAACTGCAACATAGTTCAATACAAAGTTGAGTGAAACAGTTTTTTTTTTTTATAAAAATAATATGGTTTTTCAAAAAAATGATTAATGAATAATCTAAGGAATGAAAACAATTAAGTTTTAGCAAATATAGAAACAAAAAGTATAATATTTAAAGGGAAGAGGTCAGTCCTATTACTCTTGTTTAGTACCGCAGAGGACATGGGCCTCAACCATAAGCGTTGGAGATGAGAGTTAACAAATTGTTGGACGTGTACTTCTGTAAATCAATGAATAAGATATGACTATTTAGCATGGTGAACATCTGACTTGAGAAAAAGGTTTTCTAACTAAGAAAGCATGTGCTCTAAAAACACAATTAGAGTTGTCTTAATTTTCCAACAATTTAAACCATTGTCGGGTACATTAATCTAGGTTGCACAACCTGTTGACAAATAGAGGTGCATGAAAATATCAAAATGAACTCGAATCAGAAAACCACAATGTTATTGTGGTGTCAAGAAAGGAGCAAAACATTTATATCTAAATAGCAATGTTGAAACATGCATGGCTCTAAATCTCACTCCTTAAATTCATCTCTGTAAGGCTTTGGTCGATAACTATCACACTCATGGAAACACTCTCGGTATGTAGCCTTTGAGAGCATAAGAAACAATCAGGCATACACAAGCATGCAGATGCAACATGTGAAAAATCACATTCATATCAACTACCCCGAAATGTAACTATATACATGATAGATTAAATGGAAACTTGATGAATAAGATATATATGAGACCTCAACTTTTATACCAATAGAAGGAATAGCAACAGCTACCCTTGACGGTATAACAAAGCCTTTCTTCTCACTTCAAAAGCTTTTCATTTTTCACGGTTCTGTTCCAAGGTTGCAGTAGCAGACTTATTGTAGTCCTCAAATTCCTTTTTGTATGCTTCCATTGCCTCAGGAGCCTTGTCATTTCAAGTTTTTCTCTCTACTTCATTCAATTCCTGTAACCACGCAACATGATATTATTGAAGAAGAATAATTTCCTCTATCCTTTCTCACATAACAAAGTTCATCTAAGAAACAAATAAATACATTCCATTTCACAGGAATAAGAGCACTGAGGGTAGAGTTCTTAATCCCAAGTCGCTCTACCAATATATTCTTGCTTGCATCTCTGTTGCATCAACAAACTTAAAAAATATATCATTTTATAGACCACCTCAAAATGTAGCACAAGCACCTTATAAGCCACCAAATCAGTAGCTACAATTCTCTTTTCAGATATGTCCAAAACATCAACAAAAAGAAGGAAAATCTGCCGCAACTCAGCCATAGATCTCTGCAAGGTTTTACTTCCTCTTTTCTCTTCACTTATCCTCTAATTTTATTTAGTTTCTTGTGTAATATTACAACATTTAAGATCTTCATATCCTTATAATTGAAATCACAACAACATCCCTTAATAAGCTCCAAAACATAAGGCACAAAACAGACATAACAAAAAATTCTACGCATATTAAACAAACAGATAAAGAGGAAGAGAAGAAGAAAACTACACAAATTCTAAACATATTGATACCACTCTTCCACTTGAAGTCTGATGTTTGTTCTGCTTGTCGTCATTCAAGCAGAAAGAACATCCCTAGACTTTAACAAAATATATGCACAATAATACTAAACCAGGAAGATCATGGTTTAAGTAGCCCATTCCTTGCCAAACTCTCATCTAACTTACCTGGTTTTTCTTCACCCACACACATATGCTAGTTTTTAGAATTACACAAGGATAAAATCCACTTTTTTTACCTTTTTAATTTTTTGTTTTATTTTTGGCCAGTCTTTATTAAATTTTCCACAATTGTTATTGACATGGCAGTAGCAATGACTCAATCAATCCATACTCATAAATGAAATCTTTTCTTAAAATTATAGGTTTTAAGACACTTCCAAATATAAGCCTAAAAATTTGATAAATGTTTCTAGCATGCTTGAAACATAACAATAAAAATGTTCAGCGGTCTAAATCTCCTATGAAAATACCACACAGAACTGGATCAGATAGCTTATCCTGAAAGCTGATTCATAATAACTACTTAACCTTCTACGAAACTTGTCACTCAAATATATAATTATCAAGATGTTTAAATCACAAATAGTTTCATGTAAAAGAAGTATCAAATTAAAGGAGCATGTTATAATTGATGACATTAGCATCCTTACATTGAGGGATGAATGTAGAAATTGAGACAATTCCCACTCCATGTAATCCCCATATTTTCTACGAGTAACTTTACACATTTCAATTTCCTTATTATAAAAGTAAACTTTCTGTCTCTGCCTTCTTAGGCAAAAGCAAACATCTCATACGAATGTTAGTGGACAAAATATAATATATTCTTAAACATTTCAAGTGGTTGAGTACAAAATCATAAGTGATAAACAACATATCACCATATGAAAAGTTAAAATAAATATGAAAATAATAAAGAAAGAAAAAGCACATAAACATAGCTCACAAGATTTAAAAATTGTGTTTCATCTCAATTTCTTGAATTTCCCTGCAACTAAATAGAGAAGGTTAAATTATTTACTTGTAAAAATAGAGTTAGATTATTAAAGAAAGAAAATACAGGTAAAAAAATAGCTACGTGAACCACATTGCGATTAAAGAATTCTAATATTCTAACCCACCACAGAAATGTAATACCAAAAGCAAATCTAACAAGCATATCGAGATTAGCAACCCAACAATGGCGCCACGGATAGATCTCGTTGTAGCAGGTAGCTTGAATCTTGCATCTCCTTTTGTAATACTTGCATCTAACCCAAAAAAACCACCCCAAAATATTGTCAACCAACAAAAAGGAATTTCAAAATCTTGTTGCATCTTACTGGATAATGAGTGTTCATCTTGTTGCATTTCCAAAATCTCAATAAATTTTCCATTTCTATCAACCATCACCCTTTAATTGACTGCTTCCAATGCTTGACATTTCAGGGACTAACGAAACCCAGTAGTTGAGAAACCAAATAAATTAACAACAAAAACAAAAACAAACAGTGAAGTCCAAAGAAAAAAATGGAACTACCCTTCATATAGATTCACAATGAAGTCAAAACATAATATTGATAGCAAAGAAATAGAAAATCAAAATCTCGAATACATTTACGCTCAGTCATTTTCAACACGACTAACATGGAAAAAATGAATGCAAAACAAAAAAATTAAGAGAGAAACTGCAATAAAAAAGAAAAGGAAAAATGAAGAATAAAGATACAGCAAAAGGGCAAAATTTAACTGATGTGAAGCCAGAGCCAAAAAAGATATGATCGCTTTCTGGAACTTGTTCCATATAATATATATATATATATATATATATATATATAGAAAATGAAATATAAAAAAAAAAAACTTGTTCTGGAAAACAAATACTAGTTGTCTTCCATCATCAATTTCATCCATTAACCAAATCTTCTCTTTCTGCAGACCCCATCCCAAAATAATATAAAGAAAAAGCCAGAGCCAACCCCATTGAAAAAAAAAGAAAAATCAAGCAATCAAAAAAATTATATCTTTTAAAAAATTTGTAAATAATGAAATGAAAAAAAGAAAACCCATCAATTTTAGAGAGAGAGAGGGGTCTGAGGGAGAAAAACAGAAAATAGTGTTCTCTAGTTTCATTATTGCAGAAAGTGCATTTGTAATAGATATAAACGGATACTTAGGGGGAAATGAAATAAACGAAAAATATTGAAAAATTACTATTCATATGTTAGATAGCCACTTATATATATAGAAAATATATATATTATATTCAAATAATCATATCTCAGTCATAAAATGTGTAAAATAGATTTGTTTTAGATGTGGCCATTATTGCTACTTGATGAATCTAGAGGTGAAAGTTTAAATCAAAAAATCAGTCCAGATCGAGCCAGTCTGGTCCGGTTTCATAATTCCACAAATTGAATCGAATCGGCTTGATTCCAGTTTTAAGATTTTCAAAACCGAACCAGTTCGCGTTTATATATATAATTTATTTTTAATATTATATAAAATATTATATATATAATATATAATTATATATGAAATAATTTTATATTATAATTTATAACGTAAAATTATAATATCAAACATTAACATTTGTTTGATCATATGTTATTAATATAAAATATATATTAATTACATTTTTAGGCCTAATAAATTCTCAACATATTCCTTTGAATCATTTTGATAAATACATAATACATTACTAATACTAATATATATTGGTATAGTAATTATATTTTGCTTTAATTAATTGGTATACATTAGTATACTAATGTATATTAATACTGATCTTATATTACATCATTATAACTTATTAATATTAAATCACTTTTATATAGTAATATTAATACTAGTACTATATTAATATTAATATTATACTAGTACTTAGTGATTTAATATTAATACTAGTACTATATTAAATCACGTTTATATAGTAATACTAATATTATATTAAATCACTATAACTTATAATAATATAGTTATATTAAAATCAGAAAACCAGACTGAAACTGGTAAAACTAAAAATATTGGTTTAGGAGTGTAATCGGTGCGGAATCGGTTCTTGAAAATGCAAAATTAGTATAACCGGTTCGGTTCCAAAAATTGTAGAAAACTAAACTGATCACACCCTTAGATGAGTCATCAAATTTTTTCAAACTTTTTGATAGCCGCCTCACGGGAGCAGGTTGCGGTGGTAGAAACACTACACCCTGCGTATGAGGGGGTAGGGTTCGGGAAAGGGTCGACCCCACCCCCGCATATGCAAGTAGCACCCTTAGCTACAAAAGGGTGTAAGTTGGTAGTGTTGTTCAGAGAAAAGAAGACACTTCTTTCAAGCTCTTGGGAGCAAAATTGAAATAGTCTAATCTTTTAATTTATTTATTTTTAGATTTGAAAATGCTTAGTTTGAAAATTTTTAAATTTATTAAAAAGAACAATTATATTTGAAGACTTTTACATCACACCACATTCACATGGCGTAATTTGATTTAGAAGATCATGAATTCTAAAGTAGCATTTATCTCTCTCTTATTGATGAAAGACTTTGATTAAAATCAAAAGCTACCAACAATAATGCTGCAAACAGCAGCAGCAATTAGAAAAATAACAAACATTAAGAAGTAAACGTGTAACAGAGCACTAGCAGATAAGAATGGGCTCTTAGCAGATTGAATTACATAGCAGCATCCAAAATGACTCTGTATGCATGCTATATTAATGTCTGGAACCTCGTATGGTGCTGCCATAAATCTGTATGGTCCACATATTGGGCATATGCCTGGCGCGCAACTGTTATGCTTCATTCCCCTGACGGCCCACATAAACTATACTTCTTAGTGAAGCAACAGGGACGTAATTCTCAGCTATCAATGATTTCCCCCAAAGAAATAATTGGCTCCTTTGACATTAAAGCTTCAACAATAGTCAATGAATCTACTTCTAACGCCACTTCTTTGATTCCAAGATTGATCATCATCTGCAATTCTTGCACAACAGTCACTAGGACTGTAATGAATCACTTTGTATGATTGTTCGCTCAGTTAAACTAGAATCGAGTTTGATTGGTGAAAAAAATGATAGATCATGAAAGTAAAAATCTACTTAATTAGTTAATGACACGTATCCGATTAAGCTCAACTAGATTTAGTTACAGCTAGATTTAGTTACAGCTCGTTTGTTCATGCTCGGTTTGACTCGGTGGCTTGACTCAATTAAAGTTTGTGCATATATATAGTAGCATTTTTATATATGTATATAGGTATGTATGTGTATATAAATATAATAATATAAGCAAAGCAATCTTTATATTGTAAGGGATGGATTATATAAAATGCTTGTAGTCTATGTCTGCAGTCACATATTATTAATTTTATTTATTTATTTATTTTAATCTTTCATGCGATTTTTATTGTTTTTATCCCATTTGTGATTATTTAGGTTGGAATTTAGAAAGGTGCAAGGCATCTTTTTTATTTCCAAATTTTTATTCATTCGTAAAATTTTTATAATCTTATATTTTAGTATAGGTTCTATATATTAGTAGTAAAAATTTCATGAAATTTAATCTTTTTTTTTTTATTTTTTATTTAGAATTATTTAATCTCATTCGAAAATAAATAAAAATATATTTTATAAGAGTATGAATAAAAGTCAAGAAATAACCTTAACTCGGCTGAATCTCGTAAAAGAGAACTACCAAACCTCGATAACTCGATTTTGCCTGAGCCCATGTTTTGACCGGCTCGAGATTGACTCAGCTCAGCGAGTTCGAGCTTGAGTAATTTACATCAACCTTGACCCAACCCTAAAAGATCGGCTCGACTCGATTCAATTATAATATTAGCAATCCAACTTCAATGCCATCCACTTCAAACACTTCCTCGTCTCTCCCACTCATAGCATTATCACTTCCCCTCATTCATCATGCAAAGCAACACCCAATTCTGCCAAATGAGATGAATGGACAACATCACCATTACAGTTAACTCAAGCTTTCCCATAGAGGGGGCTTCCAACTCAATATGTTCTCATAGCTTCATTCCTTTTAACTTGAGGGAGACTCTCTACACATGCAAGACAATTATCTACCACCTCATTTGGATCAAAATCTTGAGACTTCTGGATCCTGAGATTCCTACATCTATAATCCCAAGAGATGGTAAGAAATAGGAATTTCATATCTTGGTGATTTATCAACTCTTTAACTAAAGCATGACTACAATATTCAATTTCCTCTTTACATTGATCGCAAAACTCATCTAAGATAATCCTCTGTGTAGGGTTGTAATCGAGTAGACTCGAGTTAGTCTTTGGATTGCTGAACTTGGCTAGGCTTAAAAAACTCAAGCACCAGATTTTTATCTAATCTTTGTTCGAGCTTGGCTCGATGAGATCCCAACTTGAGCTCGAGCTGAGCTAGATCAAGTTGTTTATTTTTTTAATAAAATTTAACAATTAACAAATTAAATAAATAAAAAAATATAAATATAAATTTAATGAGATTTTTCCTACTAACAAGTAAAACCTCTATTGAATTAGAAAATTGTAAAAATTTATATATAATTAATATGTAACTAGGTGATATTTATCCATGATAACAATATATTATATAACTATATGAATTATTAATAAATACACATAATATGATAGTATACATTTCTCATATGGTTCCCACCTACTAATACATGAAATTATTAAATTCTATTGACTAACTATTGTACAAATGCCAAAATATAGCTATGAAGTATATTCAATATATAGGCACAAGTGAGTAGGCATAAGTAATTAGGTTACGTACTATATATTTAATTATAAAAGATGCTATACTTATATTATTAACTAATATATGTATATACATGTATAATATATATATAGATGCATATGTGTATATTTATCAATGTATGAATGAGTTTTAATCGAGTCGAGCTAACGAGTCAACTCAGGCATAAGGAGCAAGCTTTAATAAGCCTTAGTATGACGCCCCCAGATTTCACTTAGGATCAAACAGACATCTGAAACGTCAAGACATACAACATAAAGTTACATGCCCTTATTCATGATGTATAAAGATGCAATGTTCCTAATATGCAATATTTGCAACGGATAATTTTTTTTAGCAACACTATGCACCAAACTGATAATATTTTAAATGCTCTTAAAACATTATCTATGCATACTTGACAAAATAAACATTCATGATTATGATGCGGATCTCAAAAGACTGTAATCTCAAAAGCATGGAAGATCGAGTTTCATAATTACATCACCAAAATATAAATACTAGGCTAGTTCGTCGAGCAACTCGTATAACTCAACTAACGATATCATAATACTGTCTAAGAATCTAACTAAGGAGGCCACAAGCTTCGCATTGCATATGTGGCACCTAATCAACCTCCTATAATCTGTTAGGCTCCACTCCCTCTCTTAGTCCTGACACATCTCCTATCATTCGGAAGGAGTAGCAGTTGAGATTACCACTATGAGATTTGAATATAAATCTCAACAAGTTAATAGAGAACTTCAACACAAATTAATGATACATGCCTAGCAGTAAATGCATGAATGCACAATCAAAGTCATAAGGAAGCATAACATAACTTGACATGTAACATGGTATGAACTGATATAACTTGAACTGAAATATGAACTGAACTTGAAACTAGAAATATAACTGAACATGAACTTGAAACATGAAATGAATGTGAACTAGAATCATGACTGAATATGAACTTGAATATAACGTGAACTTGAACATGACATGAATGAAAATGAAATGTGGATGCTACACAGGTCTCCCTTGAGCCATGTGTCCCTGCCAATTATTGCATCACAATACAAGTATCTGCACTAGCTATAAGTGCGTTAATATACGTGTTAGTTCATAGGTATCTGCACTTACTATAGACACACGTATTGTATTTACCAGTCTACAGGTATATGCACCTGCCATGGACACACGTACTATAAATATCCCGGGTCAGATATTTGCATCTGCACAAGTACGCATAATATAAAATTGAAATGTATAGGGGCATCATCGGCGTTAGTGGTCTTCTTCGCTCTGTTGATCAGTTAATTAGACTCCATTCGAAACTTGCTGACTTTACTTTATCAACCCAGAGGATTTTATACTAATTTAGACACTCAAGTGTGAACAAAGAAGTTCTATTAGGATATTATCCCTTCCTAACACTTGGGGTCGTGATAGGCGTAAACAGACTTGACATAATTGGAAAGGTTATTCTCGAGCTACATAAATTGTACTCGAGACTAAATGTGACATAAAATAAAAGGACAGAATCCTTGACGTAATATAACATGACATGAACGTAAGATAAAAGACATGACGTATTTTAAGACAAAAAATATTTCGTAGAATGACATAACATGTAATAAACAACATTTCATAACATTGTATACCATATAACAGACAATATTTTATAATATGACATACCATGTAACAGAGAACATTAAGTAACATGACATACATATAACAGATGGTATACGTAACATAGCATACTTGTAATAAATAGCAATACGTGACAGAATAGATTATATAAGAAATAAATATTTAATGATAGATTATAATATGTGTAACAAATAAACATGTAGTGAGATGGCATGTCATGACATATATGATAGCATACGTAAATAAACTGATAGTAAGTTAAGAGCTAACTTATAGTGATCGTCGTGTTACAGGAATCAAGTACGAAATACGAGAAACTGTAAGTAGGGATTCTAAAAGTTAGAAACTTTATCACTAACAATTAGAAATATGAAAAATGCTAACTTAGAGTAAAATTACTATTTTACTCTCTATATATGAGAAAATGACCATTTTACCCATAACTTAAGGATTTTATATCTTTACTCCAAAAACCACCAAAATTAGGAATGTAAATTTTGTCCTAAACTCAAATATCAATTTAGAAAAATTTAAAACCAAACACAACTATAAAAAACACCATAGGGCTGAAACTTCCAAAGCCAAAACTTTTATTTTTATTACAATTTCTTCCAACTTTAAAACTCATTATCAAACCAAAATTTTGCAACAAAGACTCTCCTATTCTAAGTTTATAAACGTACTTAAAATATTCAACAAAATATACTACTCATCAACACAAAACTTTTTAGTAAAAATATCAAACTTTTTAACTAAAAAAATGCAAACCCTTGAATCACAAGGCTTGAACTAATTCAAAACATCTCAAAGAATTCCAAAAATCTAAAATTTTCTTCTAACATATTCATAAAACATTCATAAGAACTAAAATGCTTTGAATCATCACAAAAAATTCACCAAAATCACAAAACATCACTTGAAGTACTTGGCTCTACACTTAGTTCAAAAATAGAATTTTCTTCTTGACTAGCTTTGATCAAACACTTGATCCATGGCATACAATGATGTTATCTTCAAACCAAAACATCGCATGGTTTACAAATGTGTCCTAAAGCAGATCCAAGCATTAAACTTAAAATCACATTACTAAAAATAAATCAAAATATGGATCTACCCGAAAATATCAAACTTTTGACCTAACCGAGTATTCTCTTACATAAAAATCTATATATTTGAAACTAACTCCAAAAATTTTCAAACTAATATTCCAACATGTAGATAAAAGGCTTAGGATCATCAAATAAATATATCAAACCCATTGGAGTAAGATTAAACCACAAAAGATCCAAACGTTCTTAAAATAAAAACTGTTTTTCCTCGCCCAATTTAAGTTTTTAGATCTAAGAAAATATTTTATCAAAAACTTTAATCATACAAGAAATCATCAACAAACATTCATATAAAAAAGTTGACAACACTTCACAAAAAAATCAGACCAAGATTTGTACATCAGTTTGATAAAAAACTTCAAAATATAACCCACTTTCCAGATTATCGCCCAGGTTGACCTTTCCATGGTTAAAACAATTTTTTACCAATAAAATAACCATGAAATGAAACAAAATAGATACCCATAGAAACTAGACTAAATAGGCTCACATAGTAATGAATTTCATGAAGGAATCGTTGTGATAAATTACTTAAAAGGTTCAAAAAAGCATCACGTAAAACGTCTCAAAAAACTGCCTGAGAGAGTTCCTAAGTGTTTCTCTCTAAGAATGGGAATGAGAAGTGGTGAAGTGAATGAAAGGGTGCCTTACACACCTACTATACTTATGGCGGGTGAGGTATAGGCTTGGATGACTCTTTGATGGGTGGTACTTACGTCACAAAAAGGTGAAAATAGTGAGGGGGAATGGTTATTGCTACCGTGTAGAAGGGAAGGGGTGAAGTGGATTTTCCTCTCATATTAAAGGACTATTTGGGGTTGCCAAGGGCAGGGGTTGGTCTGCCATGAAAAGGGAGGAATTCCTCAAGAAACTTTACCAAGATGACCAAAATTCGTAAGCCTTAAACAAGTGGGTTTTAACTTGGAGTTCAAATAATGTTTGGTTAGGATTTGAGATGCTATCAAACTCAAATTTAATTTTTCTTAATCCAATCAAATTTTCATGGTTTAATGGGTTGGATAACGATTTCATAACATGAATTTGAGAAATTAATAGTATGTAGATGTGATGCCTCCAAATCCCCACGCACGGACACTAGGAAATCGAGACGTCCAGATGATGATATCACGTGTCACCACCCTATCGACGAGTGCCAAGTGTGTGTATAAGCAATAAATATGCACGAAGATACACGCAGTGGATAGCAAAGTCATAAATTAAGTATCATAATTTTTCTTGTTTAATACAAAACTGTTCAACACTTATATATTAAAATATTACAAAACACAAATATTGTTTTGAAACCAACTATAGTGCATAGACTTCAACTCAGAACTCCGGTGGAGCCACATCCTCGGGCTCAACCTCCTCCTCCTCCTCGATCTCTGCATCAAAATCTACGGTACCAAAAATGGTGTCGCAGGTAAGTAAGACCCAAACATCATAAGATAAAAATATATAAACTCAACAATATGCATAGATGAATGCAAATGCACATGTCTCACAAAAAAACCACATATTTCTACATACACCAAAAATCCCATTTGGCCCAAAAATATAACCTTGCCATTATCCCCGATAATGGCCCAAAACCAGACCATCAGAGCACTGTAGGCGAGAATCGCAGGCGGGACTCTACCACCATCCCTACTCACCACCGTCCCTATGCGTGCACTGTAGGCGGGATTCTACCACCGTCCCTGCTTACCACCATCCCTACGCGCGTACCGTAGACGGGAATCACAAGTGGGATTCTACCACCATCCCTATACCTGCCTCTGACTCAAACCAGTCAATCCAACCTTTCACATATACTATAAATCATTTCTCGCTTACAAACCCAGCTTTCATTTTTCAAACACATGTACATGCATGCCACTACATGAAAAAATCCAGTTTTCCCTTTTTAAACATGAACATGCGTGCACTATACAATGCAAACATCAAGGCACAAATATCTCAAATAAATATCAACATCAACCAAACAACTTCATCATCAATCCATTCGACCCCCGAACTCCTCGGACTCAGTCCGGAATCAACCAACCAGTCCAACAAATAATTATTGTAAGAGCAAAATATATTTAAATCTAAAAGTAGAGTTTGGAAAATAGTTACAGCGCTAAACGATATTTTTCAAAAGCTCGCGGCGTTGCAAACGGTGGAGGAAAAGTAATGTAACAGTGTATTTTACACTGTGGCCGTGGGTAATAAATTACCCACTTTCGAACGGGGACAAACCAAGGCACGAAATTGATAGAGAATGGTCTTGAGATGTTTATGAAGCTAAAGGAAATGAGGTTTAGCCGTGGGTGGTGGTGGAAACGGTGGTGGAAGGCCAAAAAGGGGCTGAATGGAGTTGAGCTCGTGGGAGCTGCTCCGGAACAGATCGGGGCTAAAATTGGGTGGGTTAGGTCGGCAAGAGGTAGGGGAAGAAGCTGTGAAGAGGTGGTGGCCGGAGGTGAAGCGACGGCGCCGAAAAAGCTCAAAAACCGTGTGGCTTGGAGGAGCTCGTGGCGGCTAACGGTGGCTCGGATGGCGGTGAAACTTGGTGGTGATGTTCACCAGTGAGAGGGAAAGAAAACTGGGTGGGTGGTATAAGCCACGCCGCTGGCGAGCCGCGATTCTGGGCTGAGAAAGCAACCGGCAACAGAGAGGGAAAACAGGGCTGGTGCCGTGACTTCCAGCCTTGCGTGGCGGCTAACAGCTAGTCGGATGGCCCTGAAAATTGGTGGGGATGATCTTTGGTGGGAGGGGAAGATTTTGGTGGGGGTGGTGTACTACACGGTGGCCGGACGGTGGCGAACCGAGCAGTCAAAGGGCCAGCGACGGTAAGGAGAAAGGGAAGAAGCAGCGCGTGGAGAGAGAGAGAGAGAGAGAGAGAGAGAGAGAGAGAGAGAGAGAGAGAGAGAGAGAGAGAGAGAGAGAGAGAGAGAGAGAGAGAGAGAGAGGAAGAAGAGAGAGAGAAAAAGAAAAAGAAAGAAAAGGACAGAAAAAGAGAAAGAAAAAGAAAAGAGAAAAAGAAAAAAAGGAAAAGAAAAGATGAGGGAAAGAAATGAGGTCCAGTCCTCACTCCGAAATCCAAAAACTAATTCGCCGAAAACAATTTTAAAAATCGTAAAACGACTAAAATAAATTAAACACAACATCAAATAAATTAAAACCAATTTAAAATACAATAATTTAAAATAAAAGAGCTAATATATAATTAAATTAAAAACAACTCTTTCAGTGAAAATACACGTAAAAACGAGTCATCACAGTAGAAGTGATTTAATCAATTGATTAAATACAATGCTCGAAATAAGATCACATAAGGTTTGGGGGTCAATTTTATGGTTTGGTGAAATTGTTTAGGGTTTTGGTTTCACCCAAGTTTTTAAGGTTCCAATTGGATTCCAATCATTTAAGATTTTACTAGGATTGAAACCCTATTTAGTTTGGCACAATTTGGATGGTTGGATGGAATGATCTCACACATTGATTCCTTCATAATCCATCTCATGGTTTCTCTTAGTGTCAAGTATTCAATACTATTCACCAAGTGTGGCTAAGATCTTACTAAATATTCAAATAAAACTTTTCTAATCTAATTTAAACATTCCACACTATGATTTTGAAAATACTGCACTTGGTGCTACTATTAAGGTTACTATTCACTCAAGGAAAGTGAAAAATAAACAATGTGATTTTAAATATTTACACTAACATACTGTGCAATTTATTTATCAGAATTCAATCCCGAAGTGTTTCGAGAAAAATAAAACGCATTTCCAAATAAACATTCCGTTTGAAAACTAAAAATATAATTATTGTATCATAAAATCTTAAATAATCAACTAAGTCTAATGGTGTAAACTATATTGCATTCCGACTCTTCTAACTATCTCAAATAAATAAAATCGCGCTTCTGGCATCATTGTGAGTGAAAAAACTGACTATGCTAAAGGATTAAAACTTACATGATTGATCAATTTGTGAAAACTTATAAGATTTTTATGAAATTTCTAAAGCCTATAAAAACCCCACCATTGAATTTCTAATAGACTGTTACACGTAGCCAAGTCGAAACCTTGAAATTTAACAGAGATTGAAGCATCAGGACATGTAATGGTAGGTTACATACTCACATTCATGACAGATAATGTACAATGTACCTAGTATGCATCTAACAATATACAATAATTGTAGCTGAAAATTTTTTCAATTATAAATTGCACCAGAATAAACTAATATCTCAAAATAATTTTTATAACATTAAACATATATGATGGTTCATTATCCATCAAAAGGCATAAAAAAATACTATACTAGAGTAGGAACTCCTTAGTTACAAACATCTACATAATCTCTGGTCTTCAATTTTTGAAAATTGCAATTTGACCCCATACTTTTGTAAATTACATTTTGACCCCAAAAATGACCAAGATTCACAAATTACATATAATTCTATTTTAAAACTATTTCTAGCCTTAAAATATTATTATTACAAAACCAATTCAAGAAAACTCCAAAAATCTGAAATTTGTAACTTGAACACTTTACTACAAGAGAATTAAGCCTAACCAATGTTTGAAAACTTTACACCAAAAATCTTATGATCAAAACTCTAAAACATATCTTCATGAACATGTTTCCTTGCTAATCTCACTTCAAAATGCTCATATTTGAATAAACCCACAATTAGAAAAACTTTACCAATATGTATCAAAACCATGACTCATCATAGCATTCTTTGTTCCCCTTGTGCATTACAACTTAGCACTATAAGTAAGCTAATTCTCAGTATAATCATATCCAAAAATTAATCTAACAAGTGTTAAAACTAAACATTTACATAAAACTAAAATATACATGGAAAGGGAACCATATGCTATAAAAACTAGTCTTGGCCAAGAAATGAGTATAGCACCATCTTGCGTACTAACTTCTATCCTTATGATCCTCAAATATAAACTCATAACCTTGCAATAATTTTGGGCTTATAAAATAATTTTTGGGCATAATACCATTTTAAATGGGGTCCACTTGGTCCGAAATTATTAAATGGGCTTTTACCCAATTATTAGGTCCTATAAAAACTCTCACAATCCACCAAAATAAATTTTGGCCCATGACCTAAATTATCCAATAAATTCCAATTGGCCTTTCCATCATGGCCCATCAAACATAATTTTAGGCATAGTAAAAATTTTCTTAGAAATATATTGGTCTGGGTCGTTATAGTAAATGAAGAGCAGATGGAGAGTGATGATGGTGCTATGTGTAAAGTGAGATTTCTTATTGTTTTCAACTGACTTGTAGGGCTGTTCATCCGAGCTGAATTTTTTTCGAGCCCAGTCTGGAACCTGGATAACTGGGTTTATCCGAGTTGAAACCCACATTATAAAATCCGAAACATTCCGGTCCGGATCTGGTTATACAATCCGGGTTCCAGGTTTAAAATCTGGTACCCGAGTTATATATATGAAAACCTTCGTCTTCACTTTTCAAGTACCTGGGTTATGGGTTTTAGCTTTGGCTGCAAGTTTACTCTGGTCTCGCCGTTTCTCTTACTCGAGATGTTCATTTCGTGAAAGGTAGTTTAGATCTACATATTTCCTTTTTTTTTTTTATGGTTTTTTTAGGGCCAGATCGATGCTAGCATCTGTTCAAGTTCAGATCTGCAACAGTTTTTTAGGGTTTTTTTTCATTTTATTAATTTGTTGATTTGGGTCCGTTTTGTGTTCATTTCTTTGTGTTTTATGCCCAGATCTAGGGTTCTTACATTTTTTGTTTTTATGGTTGGAGTCTATTGGGCCTTTCATTGCATCAGTTTCACCCTAAAAATCTCGTTCCATTTGGAAAAAGGGAATGGAAAAGCAGAGAAGACTAAGAAATTATGTTCTATTTCGTTATTATTCTATTTTTATTGTTATTATGTAGTAAACTACATCCTACTTCAATGTTGATAGTCCCCATTTCATTTTCATAGACTTCCAAAGTACAATGAAATTTCTAAGCCTTTTTTCACTTTGAAAGTTAGGAAGGTCTAACATGGGTGGAAAATGTATGCAATCAGCCAATGAGAGTGTAGAATACTGGAAAGAATCAAACTGGTGATGGGACAAGACTTGACAAGAAGCCATCTTGTGGCTATTATCTGCCTCTGCTTTTAAAGAAGCCATGCATCTTTTTACAAACTTCCAACATTAATGTAGTTGCCAGAAGGATATTCTGCTATTGTATGTTTTCTTACCTCTTCTGTCTCTACCTTATTGTTTAGTACTTGGAATTCCAGAATTGAGAAGTGAAATAGCTTCTGAAGGGATTATATAGGAATATTGTTTATTGATTCAACTCAAATAAATTGATTGTTCTTCAGCTTGACTAAAACTAATGCTACTTCTTATTAATTACACGGGTGCTTGGAGACTATTGGTGAGAAATACTCAACTCAAACTGTATATGAGGAGTTGTTTCATGTATCATGTATGGATCCCAATCTTTTGTTTATAATGGAAAATGTTTTCTAAATGATGAGAAATAACTAGTTTGTATCGCATACATATCTTTTTTCTGTTTCTTATGATTGCATGTTTTATGGAAACTGTGATATTATTCGGCAGCCCAAGAAATTATTGAATACATCTTGTAGATAAACTTGAACCAACAATGGTTGTTGAGAAATGCATTGATTGCATGAAGCAGACATATTATGTAATATGTATTGGTGGCTCTATATAATCCATTTTTTATATGTAATTTTATATTTTGTAATTTTGTTTTGTAATGTAATGTATAAATATCAAATATGTAGTGATTGTAGTTTTTTTTTTTAGATGCATTTAGTTAAAAATAATAATTAGTTTTGTATATAAAAGAATATGCTCTAAGATAAAAAAACAAAATCCTTCTTAAAATAAATTTAACAATATAGGTTTTTGTTGAAAAAAAAATCCAACCTGGATTTCCGGGTTTCAAAAAATCCAGATCCACCCGTGTTTCAACCTAGGTCATAACCGGGTGTATCCGGACTGGGTTTCGGCCCGGATTTGAAACCCTGTTCTAGGCGGGATACCTGGTCCGAAACCAGGATGAACAGTCCTACTGACTTGGGCATCCTACAAGCCATGGTGATAGCTAGTTAATGATGTGGCATACTAGATGCCATGTGGCACTCTCGGATTGGCACACTTGACATCCAAAACTTAGTCTAATTATGATCCTAAATGTTTTAAAAAAATCCAACTAGCTGCACGTTCTCTTTATGGATCATAATTTGACTTTGCTTACAAACCAAAATCCTAACCAATTTTCCAAATTAAAGAAATTCTTTTAGTCTAATTTGTTTTGAGGCCTTCTAAGTATATGTCATTTTTTAATCGAACGGGTATCTATTTTCACGAGCGAGCTTTTTTTTCATGAGTTGAGTTCAATTTGAGTTTAATCAGGCAAGTATTGAATGAGCTATTGAACAGATTAGTTCATTTACAGCCCTATATGTGTACTTAAGTTTTGCTTTGTGGCCAAATTCTCACTACAAACATACAAAACTCTTTATTTTATTAGGAAACTTCTAGCTTCACAACTTCTTCCAAAATTTCTCTATTTTTGTGCCATTTGAACTCTTTCCTACCTTTTCATTTCTTCTAATTCTCAATTCAGTTTTGATAAGCTAACTTTACCGAGAAAACTCCCTTTTTGTTTGGCCCCCAAACTATTTGGCCATCTTCGAATGGAAGAAATTGCTCACACCAACTCTCTATCCCATCCAGCCAAGACCTAATCCTTTAATTTAGAGACTTTAGCATCATACTATAGAGAGGCGCATGAGTGACTCGCTCCAAAACAAGCAGTACAAAGACTGTCTCAAGCGCAGAAGAATATCGCGTAATAATTAGCAATAAAATTTCTAAATCGTCTCCTCAAGGAAAGTGTGCTTAAAATCAAACTCATACAATGGTGAATTATATTTACAAAGAGAAAATAAAGGTGATGGTATGTATTAATTAAATGAAGTGCATCAGTTGGAACTGCCGTGGGCTTGGGAACCCACGGGGAGTTCGAGCACTTCGTGACCTGGTCAGGAAGGAAGTTCCCATGGTTTTGTTCCTACAGGAAACAAAACTACATGTTATGAAAATGGAGTTTGTAAGGAGAAGGGTGGGATATGAGTGTTGTTTTGCAGTAAGTTGTGAAGGGAGGAGTGGGGGGTTGGCACTATTGTGGCAAAAGGAAACTAAGCTTAGTATACAAAGCTTCTCCAAGAACCATATAGATGCTAGGATTTATGATGAAGTGGCTGAGAGACAGTGGCACTTCACAGGTGTGTATGGACATCCTGAGACTGAACTAAGGCAGGAAACGTGGAATATGATTAAAACCCTGAAGGGAGTAGACACTGAACCTTGGTTGGTTTGTGGGGATTTTAATGAGGTGTTATGTTGGCAAGAAAAGAGGGGAGGCAAAGGTAGACCTGAACGACAAATGATAGCATTCAGACAGCTTATAGACGACTGTTTTTTATTTGACTTGGGTTATGAGGGCCACCCTTTCACTTGGTGTAATATGAGGGAAGCCCCACATTCTGTCAGTGAAAGGCTTGATAGATTTTTAGCAAATCAAATGTGGCTAGACAGTTTCCAAAATTATACAGTGGTGCATGGGAGGGCAGCCTACTCTGATCACCTCCCAGTTATCTGTTATTCAAGCAGGGAAAAGAGAAGCACTAGAGGCAAACTGTTTAGGTTCGAGGCAATGTGGGCTGAGGATGAGGATTGTGAAAGAGTTATAGCTGACTCATGGAAATGTGACATAGATAATAACCCTATGAACAGATTCAAGACACAAGTTGAGGCCTGCTCTCAAAACTTAACACACTGGAACAAGATCAAGTTTGGAAGGGTGCAGAAGAAGATACAACAAGCCAGGGACCACCTACAGCAGGTGCAGGATAGAGACCCATACCATATCCAAGTGAAGGTGCACCAGGAGGCTCGAAACAATCTGCAAATTTGGCTGGAAAGGGAGGAGATTTTATGGCATCAGAGAGCTAAGTCACTGTGGCTGCAAGGGGGTGATCAGAACACTAAGTATTTTCACCAGAAGGCTTCGTTGAGAAGATCTAAAAAGTGGATAAAGGCCTTAAAGAACGAATCAGGTGACTGGCAAGATGGTCAAGAAAGGGATGCAGTGATCGTGAGCTACTTCCAGAACCTTTTTTCAGCAAGTTCTCAGAATCATAGCTTAGAATTTTTAGCTGGCATGGAAGGTAGAGTGACTGAGGAGATGAACCAGGACCTATTGAAAGATTTCAGAAGAGAAGAAGTAAAGGATGCCCTGGACCAAATGCACCCTACTAAGGCACCTGGACCTGATGGCCTCCCTCCTATTTTCTATCAGAAGTATTGGCACTTAGTTGGGAAGTCCACGACTGATGCTGTGATGCAGGCCCTGCAAAGTGGTACCCTCCCCCTTACCATCAACCACACCTTCATTACTCTAATCCCAAAGAAGAAGAAGCCTGAAAAAATTACTGAGTTCAGGCCAATTAGCTTATGTAATGTGGTATACAAATTGATTTCGAAGGTCCTGGCTAACAGACTCAAACCAATCCTGAATCAGATTATTTCAAGCTCCCAAAGTGCTTTTGTCCCTGGAAGGCTAATCAGTGATAATGTGTTGGTGGCATATGAGGTTATCCATTATTTGAGAAACAGAAGACAAGGAAAGGAAGGCTATATGTCTATCAAATTAGATATTAGCAAGGCCTATGATAGACTTGAATGGGGATACCTGGAGGCAGTGATGAGTAGAATGGGGTTTCACCCGAGGTGGATTCAACTAGTCATGATGTGTGTTCAGACAGTTTCCTTTTCAATTTTAATAAATGGAGAACCAAAGGGCCCTATCCATCCCACTCGAGGCATAAGGCAAGGAGACCCTCTGTCTCCTTACCTCTTTCTCATAGGAACTGAAGGATTGGTAAGCCTCTTGAAACAGGCAGAGTTGTCCAGGAGTATAGCGGGGGTCAGAATTTGTCGAGGGGCACCAAGGATATCACATTTGCTGTTTGCAGACGATAGTGTACTCTTCTGCAAAGCCAATAGGACAGAGAACAACCACATACAACAGCTATTGGAGCAGTATGAAGAGGCCTCAGGGCAAAAGGTAAACAAAGATAAAACATCCATGATATTCAGCAGGAATGTGGATTCTAACCAACAGAGGGAGTTACTGAGCTTATGGGGAATCCAACACTTTCAGCAATATGATAGATACCTGGGCCTACCTCCTCTGGTAGGGAGATCAAAGAAAAGAGCTTTCTCAGATATTAAACATAAGGTGTGGACCAAGCTACAAAACTGGAAAGAGAAGTTGTTGTCTCAGGGGGGGAAGGAAGTTTTGATCAAGGCAGTGGCACTCTCTATCCCAACCTACACTATGAGCTGCTTTAAACTACCAGGAAGCCTATGTCATGAGTTGGAACAAATGATGGCACGGTTTTGGTGGGGACAGAAAGAAGAAGAACACAAAATCCATTGGGTAAGCTGGACCAGAATGTGTGATCATAAGCAGGCTGGAGGACTGGGTTTCAAAGACCTGAGGACATTTAATGATGCTCTTCTTGCCAAACAGGGGTGGAGAATCATGCAGGAACCATCTACCTTGATCCATAAAGTGTTCAAAGCAAGGTACTTCCCAAGTGAGGACTTTCTTAAGGCAAAACTAGGCTTCAATCCGAGCTTTGCATGGAAGGGGATCTGGGAAGCAAAAAAATTGCTAACTCTGGGATGCAAGTGGAGAGTGGGATCAGGACAGATAATTAAAGTATGGGAAGATAACTGGATACCTGGGCACCCCCCTCTGGGCAGAAATGAAATAACTGCAACAACCTGTGACCAGGATGTAACAGTTGATAGCCTAATAAATTCTCAGACTAGGTGGTGGGATGCAGAAAAGGTAAGGACCCTACTACCAGCACGAGCAGCAGATGAAGTTCTTAAAATAGTGCTAAGTAGTAGTAAGCCAGAAGATAAGATGATCTGGGATCCTGAGTCTCATGGTAGGTTTACTGTCAAGAGTGCATACCGAGTCTTCAAAGAGGCAAAAAGAAGCAGGACAGACTGTGAGGGCTCAAGAAGAATGGGGAGGCAAAAGCTGTGGAAGGACCTATGGAGCCTGAAGATCCCAGCCAAAGTCAAAATTTTTGCATGGAAGGCGTGTAAAGAAAGCCTGCCAACAAAGCATAACCTGCTGCTAAAAAAGGTTCTGAGTGAAGACATATGTAAGATGTGCAACACAGAAACTGAGGATGTAGCTCATGCTTTGTGCCTCTGCCCTTCAGTAAGAGAAGCTTGGGAAAACCATTTACCTGTTATCTTCAAATCTGACCTACCAAGGGTGTATGGGGATATTGCTGGCTTTGTTAGTGATCTACAACAGAAAGAGCAGCTAGAGTTGTTCTTCCTAGTCTCGTGGAGCTGCTGGTATAGACGAAATGCTTCAACCTTTGAAGACAAAGTCATTCAGATTGAGCAGGCCATAGCCCATGCCCTGGCTGTCCAGCATGCTTATAAGGCAACCCGTGGACAACCTTTGAAGGCTGTGAGGCACCACTGCCGCTGGGAATTTCCCCCACCAGGTTTTTTTAAGTTGAATGTGGATGGGGCTACTTTCTTGAGCCAACATAGTGCAGGCATTGGGGCCATATTGAGAGACAGTAAAGGGAAGGTGCTAATGGCAGCAAGTAAGAAGGAATATGAAGTCAGGGATGCAACAAGTATTGAGATGCTTGCAATCTTCAGGGGACTACAGCTGTCTGCTCACCTGGGCATTCAACATCTCATTATAGAGAGTGATGCACTGACTTTAGTTCAGGAGCTGCAGAAACCAGAACCCTCAATGGCATTGGTTTGGAACGTGATCAGGGACACTAAAGAGCTTATGAGCCTCTTCAGTACGTGTGAAGTTAGGTATGTTATGAGGTCGTGTAATGCAGCAGCACATAAGCTTGCAAGACATGCTTGGCATGTAAGTAACATCAGCTTGTGGTGGGGATCTTTCCCTGATGTAATTGCTCCAGTCCTTTGGACGGAGAGACAGTTGTAATGCTGATTTTCTACTATATGAGAAGTTCTATTCCATCGAAAAAAAAAGGTGATGGTATGTACAATGAATGGAAGATAAAATTACGGAGATTGAAATTTTTAAAGTAACATAATGCAACTAAAATGATAAAATAAAGAGATATGAAAAATGAGTAAGATTTCAATGATCCATCTAATAATTTAGAGTATTGTCCCCGCTTCAATTAAACTAGAAAGTCTGTTCTGTCTAACTGGAAGATTTAAAAGTTAAGACCAAGAAAATTAATCACTAAAGATTAAGTATGAACAATTGATGATCAAAACATTCACAAATTCATTCGAATATCACAGGAATTTTTCAGCCTCCAATGTATTCAAAAATCACAATGGATCAAGATAAATATATGGATAGTCAAAGTTTCTAATAATAAGACTATTCAATTGATCAAACTCACAATATAAACTCTATTATTGATTGGAAATAATATCTAAATCATTAAATTTCACTTCTAACCTTAATACAATGTCAGAAAAATAAATAATATCAAATTAAATAAATTGAAATTAAAATGACTAGAGAGGAGGCTACAGGCGGAGGAGAAAAGGATGGGCAGCGACATTAATTGTGTTGTCTCCCTCTCCTTGCCTGAGCTCTCTCTAAATTAAAAGTAATAATACTAAGAACAAAGTAAAAGAAAAAAGAAAAGAAAAGAAATCTCTCCTTTTTATAACTATTTCATGCATGTATCGGTCCCCCAGCCAATAGGCATGCTCTGCGCTTCACTTCATTCCATCTCACTTAGGCATGCTGTGTACCAGGCTCTAGTATTTAATTTCATTCCGTAGCCTCCCCCTGCAGCAAGTTGCTATCCTTAGTAGCATGTCGTACGCTGCCCAGCTCTACAACAAGGCGCCAACTTTTTGCTTGAGTGTGAAGCCAAAACCACAAGTCAAAAAGCATTTCATTCCCAAATAGCTTAAACAATAGCCATGCTTAGCCTTGCTTTTTGGACTTTCCCGCTTTTTATTTCACACGAATTGCAAATTTTAAAAGCTCTTATGAAGTGGACTCGCATGCAATTATCCTAAAAAGAAATAGAAATGGTAAAAATAATCGAGCCAAAAATAAAAATAAAAAATAAGACTAAAATATTAAAAATATGTTGGGTATATAAAGAATTATTATTCAATTAAATCATAGGTTATAAAATTAAGAATAAATCATGATATTAATTAATTTAAATTACAATTTAGATTTATGCCAATTAACTATTTTTTCATCTAAAATCAATAATAAAATAATTAAAAATACATTGGTTTTTAAATAAATAAAATATGTAATAATGCAGCTTAATCAATGAGGATATCACATTCTTAAAAATGTTTGTAGGAATCCATTTATCTGAACATAGCCTGATCATATCATCCTTCCCCACTCTTCAAATACGCCCTTCCTCTAATCTTTCTTTCGCCTCACCAATAGTTATCCATATATAGGAAAAATTTCTACCCTTCCTTGAGTTGAGGAAATCTCCAAATGGAAAACATTTAAAAAAAAAAAAAAAAACCTTATTCATAGGCACTAATCATTCTAAATGAGTTTCCAACTTTGATTAGCTAGAAGTGCCACATCGAAAGCTTCTAAATACTTGAACCGGGCACCAACAACATGTTTTGAGCACTACATATCCTTCTAACTTTTCCAGTGAGTTTTGTGCTCCTCCCTCTTTGTCCCCACTAGAGTCTAGCAAATATGTGTTCAATATCCTTACAGAAGGTTTTAGATAGCTTGAAGCAATTGATAGTGCAAGTAGGAATCGCCTAAGCTACAACTTTAATAAGTACCTCCTCTACTTGCCTAAAAAAGCAACTTCTCCTTCCAACTCTGTAGCTTCCTCCATACCTCTCATTAAATGCTCTGAATGTTTGTTGTTTAGATCTTTCTTCTCTAGAAGGAATATCTAGATATTTATTATGATACCTCATATGCTGCACTCCCCAAATTATTATGATACAATCTTGGTCCTTTTGGCTAATATTTTTGCTAAACAAAAGCTCTGTATTATCCACATGAAATCTTCTGGCATGAAGCATGGTCATATGCTATTGATAAATTTTGAATGACTTCAGTTTTAAACCTCTTTGATTGAAAAATAAAGGATGCTATCATCAATAAGGAAGAGGTGACTGATTGCTAGAGCTCTTTGGTAAACCCTCACCCAATAATTATTTTCCGTCAACTTCTATTATTAAGGATGATAAACCTTCTACATATAAGACAAACAAGAAAGTGAAGAGAGAATCCTCTTGTCTTAACCCTCGAGGTGGTTGGATAAAGCATTTTTGCAACCCATTAATAATTACTTAATAAAACATAGGATTAGTGCAAGCCATGATCAATGAGACCCGTTTGGGACAAAAACTCAATTTCAATATAATCTTCACTTTTAAACTCTATTCCACCCTATCATATGCTTTACTCATATTAAGTAATAAAGCCCATCTTGTCTCTCTTTTTCTTTTTCTTTTGTTGGCAATAACAACTTCAAAAGCTATAAGAGCATTATCAGTGATTTGCCTTTCATAATGCATGCACTCTAGCATTTGGAAATTACTTGGGCACAATAAACTTCAATCTTATTGCCCAAATAACTAACCCAAAAGGAGGTGAATTAGCTTTGTTTTAAAAAACCAATAATTATATAATTATATTTGATACACAATATAAAATATGAACAGAATACTAATAGCAGTAAATATAAATAGTAAGAGTATGAGGAATGCAAACTTGGTATTTTAAAGACTTTCAACATCAATACATTCTTCCTCACCTCAAGCTATCCCTTAAGGACTTCCAAATTCACCATTCAAACTCATTTAGATAGAGATAGAAACTTATTATACTTTTAATATGTGGTATCCCATTTTTACGTGTATTTTCACTGAAAGAGTATTTTAATTTAATTAATATATTAGTTCTTTTATTTTAAATTATTGTATTTTAATTAGTTTTATTTTAGTTTGATGTAGCGTTTAATTTATTTTAGTCGTTTTATGGTTTTTAAAATTGTTTTCATCGGATCAGTTTTTGGACTCCGGAGGTGAGGACTGGACCTCATTTTCTTTCTCCATCTTCTCTTTTCTCTTTTTCTTTTTTCCCTTTTTCCTTTTTTCTTTCTTTTTTTCTTTCTTTCTTTTCTTCTTCTTCTTCTTCTTCTTCTTCTTCTTCTTCTTCTTCTTCTTCTCTCTCTCTCTCTCTCTCTCTCTCTCTCTCTCTCTCTCTCTCTCTCTCTCTCTCTCTCTCTCTCTCTCTCGTCGCCGTCCAGCTCCCCAACCCAGACCACTGTCGTCCGGCCGCCGTGTCCTGCACTGCCCCCATCGATCGACTCCCCTCCAGCTGGCGCACCTCCTCACAAAAAATCAGCCCTTCCCGTATCACCGTTTGCCGCCTAGAGCCCATTTAAGCCGCACGGCTTTTGGCCATTTCCAGCACCGTCGCTCCACCTCCGGCCACCATCTTTTCACCACTTCATCCCCTACCTCTTGCCGTCCTAACCCACCTATTTCCGGCCCCGATCCGTTGCCGGAGCAGCTCCCACGAGCTCAACTCTAATTTGCTCTTTTTTAGCTTCCACCGCCATTTCCACCGTCGCCCACAGCCAAAACTCACTTCCATTAGCTTCATAAACATCTTTAGGTCATTCCCTATCAATTCCAAGTCTTAGTTTGTCCCCGTTCAAAAGTGGGTATTTTACAACCTACGGCTACAGTGTAAAATACACTGTTACGTTACTTTTTCTCCGCCGTTTGCAACGTCGTGATCCTTCGAAAAATACTTTATAGCGCTGTAATTATTTTTCAAACTCTATTTTAGATTTAAATATATTTTGCTCTTACAATAAATTATTTGACTGGTTGGCCGGACTGAGTCCGAGGAATCGGGGGTCAGATGGATTGAGGACGGAGTTGCTTGGTTTTGTTGTTTTGTTACTTGTTGGACGAACTGTGTCTTGAGGTGTGCATTGCATGATGCATGCATGTGCATTGCTTTAAATTGAAAAAATCTGGTTTTATTTGTGTAAACGGATTTTCGAGTGCGTGTGTATCACGACCCCAACTTGGGATGGGGTATTATCTCGGTGGAGCTCCTCAGGTCACTCAGGAGTGGATAATATTGAGTGACATCCCCTGGGTTGTCGCTGGGTGACGACCAGATCGCACGATACGGTAATGCTGTCGTGTCGACTCTGTGGTTCCTAAGCTGGCGGGGACTAGAGGATGGCCTGGTCCAGGTACGAGCTAGGCACGAGTACTGGGCATCGCTCGTTTAGGTGTCACACACGTAGTTGTTACCTGCGGTGTGACACAAGAGCCAAAGTGTGCGGATGATCCCTAGGGGAGATCATGGTGCATGCAATAATTGGAACGGGTTTTGGTTATTGGATACGGGCCATTTTCTGGGAAAAATGGCGAGGTTATATTTGAGACTTTGTGATCCATTTTATGGGAAAATGGTGGTTTCTTGTTTTGGGCTATTATCTGGGATAATGGCAAGGACTAATTTTAAAGGTTACATTTTAGGCCAAAATGAGATTTTGGCGTGCGTGGAAAAATGTGGTTTTATGGGTTATGTGCATTTGTATTCTTTCATGCATATTGTTGAGTTTAATATATTTTTATTTTGTGGTGTTTGGATCTTTACTTACATGCGGCACCATTTTGGTACCGTAGAGTTTGATGCAGAGATTGAGGAGGAGGGGGAGGCTGAGCCAGAGGAGGCGACTCCGCTGGAGTATTGATTTGGAGTGTCATGCCTTGTAGTTTGGTGTTGAAATAATATTTGTAACTTGTAATATTTTATTATGTATGTTTTGAACGGGTTTGTATTAAACATAGAAAACATTCTGATACTTAGTTATGAGACTTTTATTATCTGTTGCATGTTTTTATTTGCACACTTGTTGCATGTACACACACTTGGCACTTGGCGATAGGGTGGTGACCCATGTTGTCATCATCCCGACGTCTCGATTTTCACATGTCCGTACGTGGGATTTGGGAGCGTCACAGGTGGTATCAGAGCAGTTTGGCTCTGGGTAAAACCACATATCCCGTAGGTGTAGTACCAGAAAGTTTTTAAAGTTGTGATTTGAAATTTATTTTAATTAAAGTTTGCTATTTGATATGTTTTATTTGATTTGAATTTATTTGAGCTTGTTTGCTTGTATTTATTTATTTAGTTATGTTATTGCATGCTGGTATATTTTATTTTCTTGTTATGTGGTTTCAGTTTTGGTTTTGGTTTTATGTTGTTGGTTTTATTCATTTCTAAAAAGGGGTCAAAAGTTGTGTTGTGGCAGGAAAATAGTGAGGCCAAGAAAGTCTACTCAAGAGCCTCGGGACGATACGCCGAGAGATGATGCCATAGCTCAAGCGCTAAGGCAAATGACCGAGTTCATGCAGCAAAATTTTAGGCCACAGCAAGGAGGGTCTTGGCTACAACAAGGAGGGCCTAGTGGAGTGGTGCAAGCTAGATGCACCTATGAGCGCTTTCTAGCGCATAGAACTCCACCCTTCACGGGAGAAAATGATCCACTTTGGGCTAGAAAGTGGGTCAGAGATTTAGAAAGAACATTTAAAGTATGTGGTTGCACTGAGGCGCAACAAGTACTTTATGCCAGCTATCTGTTGCAAGGCACTGCTTCTAAATGGTGGGATACAAAAAGAGTAATGCTAGAGTCAGAATTGGGGTCTTTCGCCGCTGTGTCTTGGCAGCGCTTTAAGAAAGAATTTAATGACTGATTCTTTCCCACTTCTGTGAGGTGACAAAAAGCAAGAGAGTTCACAAGCTTGGTCCAAGGGAGTATGACCGTGGAACAGTACACCCGAAGATTTATAGAGTTTGGACGATTTGCTCCCCACCTCATCGCTACAGAGGAGATGCAGGCCAAGCGTTTCCAAGATGTTCTGTGTCCTGATATACACAAAATGGTAGTCTGCCAACGGATTGCCACTTTTCAGGAATTGGTTGACTTAGCCACTCTTACAGAGTGAGAGATTAATTTGAGTATGGGCTCCCCCTCCAGGACAAAAGAGGTGGAGTTTTACAAGTGAAGGAAGTAGCTCTGGTTCTCCTCAGAAATTTGTTTAGCGGACTGGTACTCGACCACAAGCGGCCTCGGGTGTACGTATGGGAGGACGGGTGCCAGTTTGCGGAAGTTGTAATAGAGCCCATGTGGATGAGTGCCTTTCGGATGGGGCTCGATGCTATAATTGTGGCCAGCAGGGGCACTTTGTTCGTGAGTGTATTAGGCCAGTTCAAGGAAGCCGTGGAGGTAGACGAGGTAGAAGAACAAATTAGATGCAAACAGTGCAAGCTCGGGTTTATGCTATTACACCCGAAGATGTTGATGATGAGGCACCAGCGACCCATGATGCTAGAGTGATTACAAGTATGGATTTAATTTAATTTTTGGATTTGATTTTTGGTGTGCTTTGGTTTCTTCTTTGTATTTGGATTTCATTGGTTGATGTGATTGGTTCAGGGAGAGTCCGTTTATATGAATTTTATGCTTACACTTTATTTTATTCGGGTGCATCTCAGTTGTTTGTATCTTCCATTTTCGCTCGGATATGTAATCTAGTTATGGGACCTTTGCCAAAGTCATTGGTAGTGGCTCTACCAAATGGTGAAGTGGTGTGGTGTTCCAAAGTTACTTTGGGTTGTCCTTTGAATTTTGGTGGAAGGTTTCTAGATGCAGATTTGGTTGTATTTAAGCTGCTAGGATTTGATATCATCCTTGGGATGGATTGGCTATATCGATATTCTGTGAGTATTAATTGTAGAAGTCGGGTAATTAGCTTTCAGCTCCCAGATGGTGATTATTTGGAATTTGCGGGAAGTAAGCTAAAAGAAAAGTCGGTAGTTATATCGGCAATTCAAGCGAGAAGAAAGATTGCTTGTGGAGCGGATGCCTTCTTAGTCCAAATGGTGTCTACGCCGTCTGAGAAGAAGTCATTGGTAGATATCCCCATTGTGGAAGAATTTCTTGACGTGTTTGTGGATGACTTACCTGGGCTACCCCCTGTTCATGAATTGGAGTTTGTTATTGACTTGGAACCCGGAGCGGCCCCTGTACACAAAGCTCCTTACCGTATGGCACCAGCTGAATTAAAAGAGTTGAAGGTTCAGTTGCAAGAGTTGGTGGATAAGGGGTTTATTCAACCAAGTTCTTCACCATGGGGTGCGTCAGTGCTGTTTGTTAAAAAGAAAGATGGTACCCTCAGAATGTGCATTGATTATCAGGAACTAAATAAGGTGACCATCAAGAATAAGTATCCTCTTCCACAGATCGACGATTTGTTTGATCAGCTTCAAGGAGCAGCTGTGTTCTCGAAGATTGATTTGAGGTCAGGATACTACCAGTTGAGGATAAGGGATAAGGATATACCCAAAACTGCTTTCAGATAGAGATATGGGCATTATGAATTTAAGGTGATACTGTGATGACCCGCTTTTACGTGTTTTTTTCACTGAAGTGTTGTTTTTAATTTAATTAATATATTGGTTTATTTAATTTAAATTAATGTATTTTAATTGATTTTTATTTATTTGATGCGGTGTTTAATTTATTTAGTCGTTTTACGGTTTTTAAAATCGTTTTCGGCGGATCGGTTTTGGTTTCCGGAGTGAGAACTGGACCTCATTTCTTTTACCTCATCTTTTTTTTTTCTTTTCTCTTTTTCCTTTTTCTCTTTCCTTTTTCCTTCTTTTTCTTTCCTTTTCTTTCTTTTCTTCTTCTTTCTTCTCCTTTCTCTCCCGCATACATCGAACAGCTTCTTTTTCTCCTTCCCGTCGCCACCCCTTTGACAGCCCAGTTATCCGCCGTCCGGCCACCGTTTAGTGCACCACCACCACCATTCTCTTCCCCTTCCACCAGAGATCATTCCCACTAATTTTCAGAGCCATCGCACCAGCCGTTAGCCACCGCGAGCCGCCGGAAGTCACTGCACCTGCTCTGTTTTTGCCCCTGTCGCTGGTTGCTTTCGCAAACCAGAACCGCCGCTTGCCGGCGGCGTGGCCTACACCACCCACCCAGTTTTTTTCCCCTCTCACCGGTGAACATCCCCACCAAGTTTCACCTCCATCCGAGCCACCGTTAGCCACCACGAGCTCCTCCAAGCCATACGGTTTTTCACCGATTCCGGCACCGTCGCACCACCTCCGGCCACCATCTCTTCACAGCTTCTTCCCCTACCTCTTGCTGACCTAAACCACCCATTTCCGGCCTTGATCCGTTGTCGGAGCAGCTCCCACGAGTTTAACTCCGTTCATCCCCTTTTTGGCCTTCGACCGCCATTTCCACTACCACCCACGGACAAAAACTCATTTCCACTAGCTTCATAAACATCCTTAGACCCTTCCCTATCAATCCTGAGCCTTGGTTTATCACCGTTCAAAAGTGGGTATTTTACAACCCACGGCCACAGTGAAATTTCACTGTTAGGTTGCTTTCCTTCCGTCGTTTGCAACGCCGCGAGCTTTCTAAAAATACCATATAGTGCTGTAAGTATTTTCCAAACTCTACTTTTAGATTTAAATATATTTTGCTCATTCAATAAATATTTATTTTTTGGTTGGTTGATTCCAAACTGAGTCCGAGGAGTTTGGGGGTCGAATGGATGGAGGACGGAGTTGTTTGTTTTATTGATTTATGGATGGTTGATTATTTTATGCATTGATATCGCATTTACATAGTGCATGCACGTGCATTTTTATTTAATTGAGAAAAGCCTATTTTATTGGCGTAAGTGGATTTTCGGGTGCGTGTGTATTATGACCCCAAGCCGGGATGGGGTATTATCTCGTTGGAGCTCCTCTGGTCACTCAGGAGCGGAATAAACTGAGTGACGTCCCCTGAGTTGTCGCTGGGCAACGACTGGAGCGGGGGCTAGGGGATGCTTGGCTACGAACGCGCCGGGCGCGGAACCGGGCATTGCTCTACACACCGACTCCGTGGCCCTTCGCTGGCAAGGGTTAGAGGATGCTTGGTTACAACGCGCGGGGCGCGGAACTGGGCATCGCTCGTTAGGTGTCACATGCGTGGTCGTAACCTGCGGTGTGGCACTGGAGCCAGGGTGTGCGGATGACCCCTAGGGGAGGTCATGGTGCATACGGATTAATTGGATAATGCTTTGAGATGGATATGGGCCAAATGTGATTTTTGGCGTGTGTGGAAAAATATGATTTTATGGGTTTTGTGCATTGGCATCACTTCATGCATATTGTTTGAGTTCTATATGTTTTTATCTGGTGGTGTTTGGATTTTACTTACCTGCGGCGCCATTTTTGGTTCCGTAGATTTTGGTGCAGGGTTCGAGGAGGAGGAGGAGGCTGAGCCCGAGGATGCGGCTCCGCCAGAGTTTTAAGTTGAAGTTATGCTTTGTAGCTGTTTTTAAAACTATATTGGTGTTATGTAATATTTTATTTATGTATGTTTTTCGGATGTGGGCCATTTTCTAGGAAAATGGCGACGTTTGGTTTCGAGACTTTTGATCCATTTTTTGAGAAAATGGTGGTTTGGGCCATTATCTGGGATAATGGCAAGGATGTATTGAGGCTTTTGATCCATTTTTTGGGAAAATGGTGGTAGGGGTTTTGGGCCATTATCTGGGATAATGGCGAGAAATGATTTTAATGGTTATGTTTTTGGGCCAAATGGGTTTTTGGCGTGCGTGAAAAAATTATGATTTTATGGGACATGTGCATTGCATTCTTTCATGCATATTGTTGAGTTTAATATGTTTTTATCTAGTAGTGTTTGGATTTTACTTACCTGCGGCACGATTTCTGGTACCGTAGATTTTGGTGCAAAGATCGAGGAAGAGGAGGAGGAGGCTGAGCCCGAGGATGCGGCTCCGCCGGAGTTCTGGGTTGAAGTTAATGTCTTGTTGTTGCTTTGAGTAATATTTGTAGTTTGTAATATTTTATTATGTATGTTTTGAACAGTTTTGTATTTAAACAAGAAAAAAATTATGGTACTTACTTTATGACTTTGCTAGCCGCTGCGTGTTTCTCGTGCACATTTGTTGCTTACACACACACTTGGCATTCATCGATAGGTGGTGACGAGTGATGTCATCATCCGGACATCTCAATTTCCCTGTGTCCGTGCGTGGGGATTTGGGGCGTCACAGGTGGTATCAGAGCGGTCTGGTTCTGGGTAAAACCACATGTCCCGTAGGTAGTATCAGAATATTTTTAAGGTTGTGTTTTAAAATTTATTTTAAGTAAAGTTGCTTTTTGACATGTTTTATATGTTTGAATTTATTTGAGCTAGTTTGCTTGTGTTTATTTATTTAGTTATGTTATTGCATGCTGGTTTCTTTTTGTTTTCTTGTTATGTGGTTTCGGTTTTGGTTTTGATTTTATGTTGTTGGTTTTAATCGTTTTTCTTAGAGGGGGTCAAGGGTTGTGTTGTGGCAAGAAGGCGGTATAATCGAGGATACTATTATTGGGTATGAACATTTAGTGTAGTAGATTTGAATTCTTAGCGATGTGGTTTGCTTGTATGATGTTGAGGGTTGAAGGGAATGTCGTGGTTTAAGCAATCTTTGCAAGGTGGGAACTCACGTAGCAATGAGGAGAGGAATTAGTTTTAAGTCGCTTAAGATGATTGAGGTCAAGGTTTTGTAAAATTTATGTAGCAAGGCTATAGGATAGGAGAGTGTAGGTTCAGCGAACTTTAAGGGCGTGTTTAGGGGAATTTTATTTAAGGTTTGCGATCAGATATATGCAAAATGGTAGTTTGCCACCGGATTACAACTTTTCAGGAATTGGTTGACTTAGCCACTCTTGCAGAGCAAGAGGTTAATTTGAGTATGAGCTCCCCTCCAGGACAAAAGAGACAGAGTTTTACTGGTGAAGGAAGTAGATCGGGTTCGCCTCAAAAGTTTGTTCAGCGGACCGGGACTCGACCACAAGCAGCCTCGGGAGTGCGTGTGGGAGGACGAGTGCCAGTTTGTGGAAGATGTAATAGAGATCATGGAGGCGAGTGTCGTTTGGGTAGTAACCAATGTTTTGAATGCAGTTAGACGGGGCATTTTGCTCGTGAGTGCCCTAGTCGAGTTCAAGAAAGCCATGGAGCTCGTCGCAGTGGTAGAACTAACTAGAGGCAATTAGGTCGGGCTCATGTGCGCAGTGACTCTTGGTACTGTTGGAGGCGAGGTTACGGAGACTCAGAATGCTGGAGTCATGGCAAGTATGGGTCTAATCTAATCTTTCGTGATGAATGCCTTGTGTGGTTTTTTTTTTATATATTATCGAGGCTTGGAGAGAATGGCATGATCTGGGTGATCTTTTAGGGAAGTAGAATAATTGAGTTCTTTGGTTTCGTGGAGTTTATGAAATGGTCTATAATGTAGTAGGTTGTAAGTTCAACAAATTTCAATGATAGATTTTATGAGGTTTTAGCAAAGTTTTAAAGTTTAGGGCCTTATAGATTTTAGGAATATAAGTTTCTGGTAATTAAGGTGTTAGGTTCAACAAGCTTTGGGAGGAAATAATTAAATTTCGAGTTTTAGATTTCGTGATTCGGATGAGTACTTTGGTGGCAATTAGGGCTTTAGATTTTACAAGCTTTTAAGGTGAATGCTTTGTATTAAAGCCACCAATCTTGAGAATTGCAGAAAATGATTTATTATCTATTAATGTTTTAGAATTTGAAAGATTTGAGAGATCGATTTTTTTCTATTATGGGATGTAAGTTCTTTGATCTTAGAGGTTCAGGAAGATGATTCTTGTTTGATTTAAGATTTTAGAATTGCAAAATTGAAGAACTGATTTATAATAAGAATTGAGTTCTTGGTTTTACAGACTTAGTGCTGTAGCTTGATCTACTCTAGTAAGTGATTAGTTTGTAACCATTAAAATGGGGTTGATTAGAGTTGAGTTATTGATATGAAAATTTTTCTAGAGCAGATTTCTTTGAGGATTGGAGGTAATGATCTAGTTCGTGTATTTCTTTGAGGATTGAAGATATCGAGCTAGTTTAAAAAATAATTATTGTTAACTCAAGGTTGTAGTAGCAAATCTTAAGAAATGATTCTATCGATTCGAAAGATATAAGTCTATCAGAGTGTTAGAAATAGTAGTTTTTGTGTTGGTATTGAATTTGAGGCTATATGATCCGTAGACCTTTGGGAATGGATTCTTAGCAGGTCTAAGGTCATTCTCGGTACCAAACTTTAAGCAATGGCTAGTTGCTGATTTAAGGATATAAGTTGAGTGGATTCAGAAATTATTCTTGTTGAGTTGAGGATATAAGTCCAGGTGATGGAAATGTGATAATGGATCACTTGTACGTTTGAATGATTTTTGGTGTTGGCTAAGAGTGCATGGGATCGATGAGTAGTAAGGGTACGTATGTATGGATTTCAGAGAGTGCTGGTCCTAGTCTCATCTATTTTTGGCTTGGTAGGAGTTGAAGAGGAATCTATGTGGTAATATTAAATTCAAGAGATTTTGGCTTTGAGTTATTTAGTAAGTTGAACGGAATGTGCAGTCGAAGCGGGTCACCCATTGGGATGATGGTTTGAAACGACTGTTGTGTTTATCTTGAGAATTAATTGCGATTTGAAGTCATAGGAATTTAAATTGGTGAGGCTATACTTTTCTTTGGAGATCAAGTATCTAGTTGGGAGAATTGGGGATATGGTTATTTAACTTGAAAAGAGATCGTTAGGTCACCATGTGTGGTGTATGAAGTAATAAATCTTGGAAGTTGAAACTTATGCATCAAAGGTGGGTAGCATAATCATATGTATGAAGTAATAAAGCAGTAGGATTCATGAGTGTTGTTTAATAGTTTTTGATGGATTGAAGATTTAAACAGTATGACCTGTTTTGAGATTTATTTGTGAAGTGTTATTGAAGGAATTAGTTGTACTAAAACTAGAGTTTTGAGAGTACAATAGGTGGATGAGTTACCATGAACATTTCGATTATGTCTAGGTGAAGTCAATGGTAGTTTATAGTGAGTTAGTCATTGCAAGATTAGATGTTATTCAAAATATAGGTAATGAGCTTGAAGTGTGGGATACCGGATAGAAGTTATAGGCGCTCTCGTTGGTTGGCCGGGAAGGACTTGGGCCTTTTGGAGATGTTCCTTATCTTTAGAAGAGACATGTGTATGTTGGGATGATGTTATGTGTTTTCAATTTGGGGCCTGGAGGTTGATTAGTACTGGTTTTTGTCATCAATCAATGGGTGTATTTTTGCGGAATGTTGGTTTTCGTTTGGGGCAGCAATGGCCAACTAAGGAATGAGTGGATATTTGTGGTTTTTGGAGGCATACGATTTTCTATGGAAATGTGGTAAAGGTTTTCTTGTGATTAGGTGTGGATTGAGCTTGTACTTCATGATATTAATTTTTGAGGATATAGCCTTTAACTATTTTGATGAGTTATCAGAATGCACGCAAAAGCATAATTTTTGGAGATACTTAGAAGTTCAAATTTTGTATAGACTTTGAAGATTTAGTAGTGATTCGAAGTTTTAATGGGAGATTAATCTTTTGGTCGTGCAATTTGGTTTATGGATGGTTAACTTTGGAAGTGGCTATTAGGTTACCAAAGTTGGAATGGGATGAAAGTTTGGAAGGTAAAGCAGAGACGTCGTTGATATTAGTGATTTATGGTGTGAAGTTAATAACCATTGGATTTGTTGGGAGTTGTCAATGATATGTATCTCTCAAATATGTTCGGAGTTGTATCTTGTATCTGTTTGGCGCTGATGGTTGATCTTGCAAATTTCGAGGACGAAATTTGTTTTTAAGGGGGGAAGGATGTGATAACCCGTTTTTACGTGTATTTTCACTGAAGGGTTGTTTTTAATTTAATTAATATATTGGTTTATTTATTTTAAATTAATGTATTTTAAATTTATTTTAATTTATTTGATATCGTGTTTAATTTATTTTAGTCGTTTTACGGTTTTTAATATCGTTTTCGGCGGATTTGTTTTTGATTTCCGGAGTGAGGATTGGATCTCATTTCTTTTCTTTTCTCTTTTTCTTTTTCCCTTTTTCCTTTTCTTTTTCTTTTTTTCTTTCTTTTCTTTCTTTTTCTTCTTCTTTCTTCCCCGTTTCCTCTCTCCCGCGCGCTGCCCCTTCTTTTTCCCCTTACCGTTGCTGCCACTTCGGCCGCCCATTGCGCCGTCGTCCGGCGGCTATGTTGTACATCACCCCCACCATTCTCTTCCCCTCCCACCAGAGTTCATCCCCACTAATTTTCAAAGCCATCGGACCAGCCGTTAGCCGCCACGAGCCCCTGGAAGTCACTGCACCTGCTCTGTTTTTTCCCCTGTCGCCGGTTGCTTTCGCAGTCCAGAACCGCCGCTCTCCGGCGGCATGGCCTACACCACCCACCCAGTTTTCTTCCCCTCTCACTGGTGAACATCCTCATCAAGTTTCACCTCCATCCGAACTACCGTTAGCCACCACGAGCTCCTCCAAACCACACGGTTTTTCACCGATTCCGGCGCCATCGCACCACCTCCGGCCACCATCTCTTCACAGCTTCTTGCTCTACCTCTTGCCGACCTAACCCACCTAATTTCGGCCCTGATCCGTTGTCGGAGCAGCTCCCACGAGCTTAACTTCGATTTGGGCTTTTTTCGCTTCCTCCACCATTTCCACCACCACCCACGGCCAAAACTCGTTTCCTTTAACTTCATAAATATCTATAGACCATTCCCTATCAATCCCGAGCTTTGGTTTGTCCTCGTTCAAAAGTGGGTATTTTACAACCCACGGCCACAGTGAAATTTCACTGTTACGTTGCTTTTCTTCCGCCGTTTGCAACGCCGCGAGCTTTCTAAAAATATCATATAGCGCTGTAAGTATTTTCTAAACTCTACTTTTAGATTTAAATATATTTTGCTCTTACTATAAATATTTATCTGTTGGTTGGCTGATTCCAGACTGAGTCCGAAGAGTTCGGGGGTCGGCTGGATGAGGACGGAGTTGCTTGGATTGTTTTTTTGTGCATTGTGGTTACTTTTACATAGTGCATGCACGTGCATTTTATTTATTTGAGAAAATCATGTTTTGTTGGCGTAAATGGTTTTCGGGTGTGTGAGTCTCACGAGCCCAAGCTGGGATGAGTTATTATCTCGGTGGAGCTCATCTGGTCACTCAGGAGTGGATAATACTGAGTGACATCCCCTGGGTTGTCGCAGGGCGACGACCGGATCGCACGATACGGTAACGCTGTCGTGTCGACTCCGTGGTCCCTAGAGTGGCGGGGACTAGAGGATGGCCTGACCAGGGATGCGCTGGGCGCGAGTCTGGGCATCACTCGTTTAGCTGTCACAGGCGTAGTCATTACCTGCAGTGTGGCACAGAGCCAGGGTGTGCGGATGATCCCTAGGGGAGATCATGGTGCATGCATAATTAGATCGTTTTTATGGTTTTCGGATGTGGGCCATTTTTTAGGAAAATAACGAGGTTTGATTTCGAGGCTTTTGATCCATTTTCTGGGAAAATGGTGGTTTGGGCCATTATCTGGGATAATAGCGAGGATGTGTTGAGGCTTTTGATCCATTTTCTGGAAAAATGGTGGTAGCGGTTTTGGGCCATTATCTGGGATAATGGCGAGGAATGGTTTTAATGGTTATGTTTTTGGGCCAAATGGGTTTTTGGCGTGCGTGGAAAAATTATGATTTTATGGGACATGTGCATTGCATTCTTTCATGCATATTGTTGAGTTTAATATGTTTTTATCTAGTGGTGTTTGGATTTTACTTACCTGCGGCATCATTTCTGGTACCGTAGATTTTGGTGCAGAGATCGAGGAAGAGGAGGAGGATGCGGCTCCACCGGAGTTCTGGGTTGAAGTTAATGTTTTGTTGTTGCTTTGAGTAATATTTGTAGTTTGTAATATTTTATTATGTATGTTTTGAACAGCTTTGTATTTAAACAAGAAAAAAATTATGGTACTTACTTTATGACTTTGCTAGCCGTTGCGTGTTTCTCGTGCACATTTGTTGCTTACACACACACTTGGCACTTATCGATAGGGTGGTGACCCGTGATGTCATCATCCGAACGTCTCAATTTCCCTGTGTCCGTGCGTGGAGATTTGGGGGCGTCACAGTGGACAAGGCTAAGATTGAATTAATTTCTAAATTGCCCAATCCAAAGAACATCAAAGATATCATATCTTTTCTAGGTTATGCAAATTTTTACAGGAGCTTCATTAAAGACTTTAACACAATTTTTAAACCTTTGTGCAATTTATTGTCAAATAAAAATTCTTTTGTGTAGACTGATGATTGTGAGTTAGCTTTTATAAAACTAAAAGGTATGTTGATTTCAACCCCAATTATGCGATCACCTGATTGGAATTTACCATTTGACATTATGTGTGATGCTAGTGATTATGTTGTTGGAGTTGTGTTGGGCCAACGTAAGGACAAAAAGCCTTGTATTATTTATTATATAAGTAGAACTCTAAATAGTATTCAAATGAATTATTTAACAACTAAAAAAGAGTTATTTGCAGTAATTTTTGCACTTGACAAATTTTACTCTTATTTGATTGGGTCTCAAATTATCATTTTTACTGATCATGCTGCGTTGAAGTACCTTTTAGCGAAAAAAGATGCAAAGCCAGGTTACTTAGATGGATCATTTTGCTGCAAGAATTTGATTTGATAATTAAAGATAAAAAAGGAGTTGAGAATGTTGTTGCTGATCATTTGTCTAGACTTGTTCTTTCAGATTCCATAGAGACAGTTCTTATTAAAAACATATTTCTAAATGAGCAACTTTTTGGTATATTTCAATTGCCTTGGTACACTGACATTGCTAATTTTCTTACTACAGGTGAAATTCCTCGCATTTGGACTCAACAAGATAAGAGGAAATTTTTTATAGAGGTAAGAAAATTCTTTTGGAATGATCCATATTTCTTTAAATATTGCCCAGATTAGATAATTAGATATTGTGTTTCCAATAACGAATTTTGTCAATCTGGAGCATGTGATGACCATTTTTCTGGAAAGAAAACTGTTTTTAAAATTTTGCAATGTGGTTTCTATTAGCCCACCATTTTCAAGAACACCCATGAATTTTGTAAAAACTTGTTAGCATTGTCAAAAATTGGGAGGGATTACCCACCAGACTATGATGCTATTAAATCCAATCTTGGCTGTTGAAATATTTGATTGTTGGGGCATCGATTTCATGTGACTCTTCCCCGTTTCTTTTGACAATCTCTATATTTTAGTAGCTGTGGATTATGTGTCCAAATGGATTGAGACCGTTCCATGCAAGAACAATGATCATAAAGTTGTACTGAAATTTCTGAAAGAAAATATTTTATCAAGATTTGGAACACCTCGAGCCATTATCAGTGATGGGAGTAAACATTTTTGCAATAAGCCTTTTGAGGTCTTAATACGGAAATATGGTATTACTCATAAGGTTGCTACCCCTTATAATCCATAAACAAGTAGCCAAGTTGAGGTATCTAATTGGTAGATTAAATTTTTTTTAGAAAAGACGGTTAACCCAAGTCGCAAAGATTGGTCTTTACGACTAATTGACGAACTTTGGGCATACCGTACTATTTTTAAAATTCTGATTAGTATGTCTCCATATCAACTCATTTTTGCAAAGGCGTGTCACTTGCTTATGGAATTGGAATACAAAACTTATTGGGCAATCAAGCAATTTAATTTTGATATGGATAAACCTTGCTCTTTTCGTAAGTTTCAGTTTAATGAATTAGAGGAAATCAGGAATGAAACTTACAAAAACTCTCGTATTTCCAAGGAAAGAATGAAAATTTTTTGTGACAAAAATATTTTTTGAAAATCTTTTGAGTCTTTCCAAAAATTTTTGTTGTATAATTCAAGACTCTATTTGTTTCCAGACAAACTTCGATCCCGATGGATCGGGCCCTTTGTTGTAAAAACTATTTATCCTATTGGAGTCATTGAGATAGAAAATCCAGAAAATTGTAATGTTTTTAAAGTTAATGGACAAAGTTTGAAACCATTTTTGGGTGATTTTACTCCAAAGGATTTGTCCACTACTCTGGAGGATCCTGCTTATCAGAATTAATTTCTAATTTCTTATTGTATATATCGTATTTGTTTGTTTTGTTTTTCTTTCTTTTGCTTTTTGTATCTCTAGCTTTGACAGAAATATACTCCTTGTGTACAATCGAGTATCTCAAATGACTTCTTTCCTTTCTAGTTAATCATTTTTGCCTTAATATATGTTCTGCAGTGTTTATCTTGCTTCAATTCATGCTTGTATAGCATACATCATCAAACATTCATTTGCTGAACATTGAGGACAATGTCACATATAGTTGGGGGAAGGGTTTTCTATTGAAAATGTGTTAGTACAAAAAAAAAAAATGTTGTGAGGTACGTTAAAACATAAATGATTAACACACACTTCTGGCATTTTTGTGAGATTTGAGTATCTTGGTGGAGTAGTTGAACAGAATTATTTTGTGAAAATTTATTTTCAACCCTAAGCATAGAGCATGACTTATGATGCATCATATTTTGTTAAAGAGTGACTTGAAACACTAGGATGCGATATTTACAGAAATGAGAATTAGTATGATTTATATAAAATGAAGGACAAGTTTTGAAAGAACATTTTGCACATGCTTACCCTTGTAGTGTTCCTCATTAATGCTCATTGATTTAAAATATGAGAAGTAAACTGCAGGACTACTGAGCCTTATAAAAATAAAAATCAAAAAAATCAAAAAGAAAAGAAAAGAAAAAAATGGAAAAAGAAGATAAAATCATGTAAGTTTTCCTAAATAAAGGGTTATAAACAGTTACCCAAAACTTTGGTGGTTGAGTATTCAACCTTTAAATAGAGTTGGCGTGAAAACTGCTAATCCCTTAAGGTTTGAGGTAGTTAGAATCAATAATGATAATCTTAAAGTTAAAAAATCTTATGATAAATCATGCTTATTAATGAGGAATACACAGAGATTTAGCCACACACATATCTGAGCTCTAAGACATTTGCCCCAATTCTATATGAATAACTATTGAAACTTTCCTTGCGGATACAACTCCTGGTGTTGAGTAGTCATGAATCAATTTTTTGTGCTGGTGTTGAGTAGTCATGAATCAATTTTTTGTGAGAATTTAGAATTATGTTTGATTGTTTCTGTTTGAATTTCGAGTTTTATGCAATGTTCATCTCAATTAATTTTCACTATTTTGCTCAAGGATTAGCAAAAAACTAGTTGGGGGTGTGATTGAGTTTAAATATTACATATTTTATATATTTAAAACCAATATATTTTAAGTGCTTCGTGACATTATTATTGGTTTTAGATGAAAAAATGGTTAATAAGCATAAATACGAGTTGTGATTTTTAATTAATTAATATCATGTTTATGCTTAATTTTATAACTATGATTTAATTGGACAATATTTCCTCACATATGTAATATATTTTTGATAATCTATTTTTCCTTTTAATTTATTTTTGAGTGTTATTTTTATCCCCTTATTTTCAAATTAAATAAAATTCACATGAGATTCGGTTGGAACTTTTAACCAAAAGTGCATGCTAATTGAGAGGAAATATAAATAAATATGTAGAAGATAAACAAAGAGAAGGAAGAAAGTGGTGTACTTGGGCAGCTGAAAAAATAAACACAAAAATGACTTTGAACGTAAAACAATTTTCGGCGAGAATTAATCACGGAGGTAAGTTGAAAGTGGGTTTTATGTAAAGAAGAAAATGGTTTTCGGTAAACACCACATGCAACGTCAAAGTCGTAAAAGGGGGCTGAAACCAAGTGGAGGCACGTATGTTGAAAAAGAAAAAAGAACTTAGTGGGATTGATAGAAGAAAAAGGAGAAGAAAAACGCACACTTGGAACGAAAAAGAAAAAAACACGGAGAGGGAGAGTGAGACATAAGAAGAAAACTGGGCAGACGGGGAGACTTATGAGAATTTTTCAAAGGGGATGGTTTTGACTTTTTCGTTGGGAGGTTTTGGTTAGTTTTGGGACGTGAAAACGAAGGCCTGAAACGGAGAAGGATGAAAAAAAGAAAGGGCTTTGAAGTAAAAGGAGGAGAGGCTTCTGTTTGAGTTTTTTTACGTAAAGCTGAGAAGGTTTTTACATAAAACGGGAGACGGACGTTTGATTGGCAGCGGGTTACTTTCCAGGAAGGAGGAACTCACTCTCTCGCTAGCTCTGAATGCTTCTTGCATAACTGGAACTTACTGACTGGGGAGTTTTTGGAATAAAGTAAAAATCAGACTGTGATGCTTTGTTTTTAGATAAAGAAAATAGAGAACTAGCAGAGACTGTGTGGGCCTAATGTTCAATTGTTTCAGCATGGTTCAGTGGCAGAGTATAAGTTTGTAGAAGAATGAGCTTTGATAATGGGTTTTTGGTCCGAGTTGGGTAAGAGAGCTGGACTTCAACTGTCAACATAGGGTGCTGACTTACAGGAAGGAAGCTTTTGGGTTTTAGGGAGTTATTTGGTCATTTGGATGTGAAAGAAGTGGGTTCTGGTTGATAAGAGGAGACGCACACCTGGAGAAAACACAGAAGTGGACGGACGAAAAGGGGTGGATGTTCTGTTCTAGCTTGGTGACAGTGGACGTAGAGACGAGGTGAACTTTTACCTTTTCATTTGGATTGATTGGGAGAGGTTTTATGTAAAGAAAAGAACTGAGGTTTACGGAAGGGACTCTTGGATTTGTTTGACAACTTAAACTAGGTTCCGTTTGGGGTGACTTTTCGTCTAGGGAGCTACGGGACGGACTGGTTTTGAGAGGGAAAGAGAGGGCTGGAACATGAACAGCTTTGACAGAAAGTTTTATTTTTTTTCGGAGCGAGATGCAAGGGAAATGCAGCAAGAAATGATTTTCTTTTCGTTTGGGGTTCTACATTTTTCATAAGGGGAGTTCTTTTCGGCTCAATTTTCTCTCCACTTTTATCTTATGATCTAAGTTGTTTTCATTATTAGCTTGTGTTTTATTTTAGTTCTATCATGGAGAATGTTTATTTAATTTCTATAGCACTTGTGATAAACATGGTTGGCTAAATTTTCATACTAAGGTTAAAGGTGAAGTTTAATGATTTAAACATTATTTTCATATCAACGTAAAATTTATTTTGTGAGTTTGATCGATTGAAGGATTTTATTATTGGATATTTTGATTATCTATATATTTATCTTGATTCATTGTGATTTTTGAATACAATGAATGCTTGAAGAATCTATGTGATATTTAAATAAATTTATGAATGTTTTAATCATCAATCGTTCATCTTCAATCATTAGCAATTATTTTTCTTGACTTTAAATGCTAAATCTTCCAATTAAACGGAATCATTATTTTAGTTTAATTAAAGTAAATCGATCGGAAACAATATTATAAATTATTAGACGGATCCTCGAAACCTTAGTTTTTTTCCATATCAATTCATTTTATCATTTTAGTTTTATTCAGTTATTTTACAAATCTTCGTTTCAATAATTTTATTTTATAATTGATTGCACGCTTCTTTTAGTAATTCCTTTTCATTATTTGAATTTATTTTTTTTATCACAAAAGTCAATTCCTGTGGATTCAACCCTGTGAGGTACTACAACACCTGCATACTTGTAGGTAAAACTGCACTAAATTTTTAATTTATTAGTTTGAGTCAAAGTTTAGGCGCAACATGTATACCAATTCGGTTATAAAAAATATTCAAAATCGGATTAAACTGAATTGATTGCACTCCAACATTTATCTTCACATGAACCGTCCATGATCACAAATACTAATATCATCAACAACATAGATCAAATACGAATGAGTAGCATGGAGATTTCATATAATGTGATCCTACCAATTTCCAATTAGTCAAACTTTATGACTCAAGTTCATACATCATTCTTTTAAGCCAATATTACAACAATTTAAAAGAAATGCAACTTTATTTTAGAATTATCAATAAACCGAAATTTGATTGTAATATGTGTTAATAAAATAAATACATAACAGACAAACTCACACTAATAAAATATGTCACTAGTACTAACTACTTTCATACAAGCTATAAGCTCCTTAAAAACTTTAGGTGGAAAACCCATAGTGACATAAAATTTGTACTAATGTACTCAATTGACATATGACGATTTTGAGCTATTTTCTTTACAACAAGAAACTTTATGTTAACATGCTTAGATTTTGACGGACTCCTGTCATTCTTAGAATATAACTCAACTACTTTATTATCACAATAAACCTATAGCAAATTCTTAATTCTATCCACGACTTGAAGTCTAGTGATACAATTTTGCAACTATATTACTTGATTTGATGCCTCATAGCAAACAATAAATTGTACTTCTATAGTAAAAGATGCTATGAGTATATATTTAACACTTTTTCATGATACAGTTTTTCCAGATAACATGAAAACAGAACCTTAAGTGGATCTTCTACTATTGGGCATGTGGTGAGCTCAGAGGATAACACGTGTCATCCGATAACTCAAATGGATAGAAAATGTGATAAAGGGATCTGGTCCAACAAATTTATTAGCATAAAGGGTTAATCCTAATAAGAAAAGCACATGGACAAAGCTCAAATGTCCAAAAGCATAAGGGGTTTGTGTCCAAAGTTCCCTTAGTAAAATATTCAATCAGAAAAATATAATTTTGAAAAAATAATAAATATAAATTAATAAAATAAAGGTTCGAAATTTCAAAAAATCTCCCATTTAAAAATTAACAAAAATGATAAGATTTAATACTTGAAAAAACTATTATTTTAATATTAACTTTGTTAAAGTTGCATATAGGTTATAATTGTATCAAGTGATGCTACAAGTATCAAAAATTTTATCCAAGAAAGTGTTAGAAACAGTATATTTCTTTTTTTTTCTTTTTTTTAATGTATTTTTTAATCATTATAAATATTTTTTAAAAAAAATCACATATTATTTAAAAACACTTTTTTAATCACTAAGTTAAAAAAATAAAAAATAAAAAATAAATAAAAATTAAAAAGTGATTCGAAACACTCATTAGAAAACTCATCCAGGACATACAGTGTTTTCCTTGTCTCATTGCCAAACAATTAAATTAAGAGCAATATTACATAAAATCGTGGAATTTCAAATGCCGCGTAATCGCTTTGAAAAAGAGTGGAGTCTATAATTAAAAAATTAGTTTTTTTTCATGTGGGTCCTATATTAATTTATTTTTTTTAAAACGACTGCACGTCGCTTGCACAACCACAACTGTAAATATCATTTATCTTAAATTAAAAACCTAAAGAAATACAAAAAACACAATAAATTTTAGAAACAAGACCTTAAAAAGAGAGCACCTATGATGATGACGGGTGGCCATTAGGCATTAATGACCCTTTGGACCTATGTAGTCGGTTGCACCTGGGGTGGCCACTATTGGGCCTACGCCCTTATTGCCATTCCTGAGGAGTGGGTCAAATATTTTGTTTTATTTATTTATTTATTTAATTTTAAAGTTTTTAGTTTATAATTTTAATTATTTTGATTTTAAAAAAAATATTTTATAAATTTTTGTTCCGTTTCTTATTTTTAATTTTAATTTTAATTTTTTATGTATTCTTATTTTTAGTTTAGTCGACTTTTTTAAAAAATATGGCATGTTGTAGATTTTTATCTTTTTTATAATATTATTTTTGAGTTTTGTATATTGGGGATTTGGTGTTTTATGATTAACAAATAACATGATAGATGTGTACAATATTATGTTTTCCGTCTCTAAAGCCATGTTTGGATAGAGAAATTATTCAATCTCATCTAATCTCAATATTTCAATACCTCAAACATAAATACTTTTCAATTTTAAATTTTCAAATTTTTCATCTAATCATTATCTAATTATTACAATTTTTTAAATTTACAAAAAAATAAAATAAAAAATAATTCAAAATTTTTAAATTCTAAAACAAAAATAATATTAAAAAATTATATTCTAACAATATTTTAACTTTATAATATTTTTATTCAACTTTTTCTTAATCCTTTTCCCAAATTTCATAAAATCATTTAATTAAAACTATTTCACTGCTATTCATACAATATCTTACTATTATTTATAAATTATCTTCTCTCAACTTACTATCAAAACGAGTTCTAAATTAGTAGTGTTTCGATGGAGTATCTATGTCAATCCTTTTTGGTCTCAATGATTAATTTAAGGACTTATTTGGATAGTGAGATGAGAAGAAATGATTTTAGATAAAAGTTAAAAGTTGAATAAAATATTATTAAAATTCTTATTATTTTAGAATTTGAAAATGTTGAATTATTTTTATATTTTGTGTAGAAATTAAAAAAAATTATAATAATAAGATAAGATTAAATAAAATAAGATGAAATTAAATGATTTCTGAGTCCTAATGGTATTTTAGAAAAATATTAAACCCCTAAAAGCTTTATAATAATATTTTTCAATTTAAAATAAATAAAATATGGTTTCCATCAAAATCTTTTGCACAAGTCATACGGATGGTCTAAATAATTGTTTTATTTTTCCACGTGATTCATGTTCCGTAAGCCAATTGACTCTTTTGGCCTACCAATTCTCTTGTTGTACAAATTTCAAATTTGTAGTACCAAAAGGACTCTAGTCTTCTTCTTTTTTCGTCGTGGGCCTGTCATTTTGCCATTTTTATAACATCTTTATTCCATTTAATTTGTAGGACTGGTTTAATTATATAAAATTAAAATATTTTATTTCATTTTATTTAATATAATTATTATAATTTTTTTTTAATTTTTACATAAAATATAATAAACAATTTAACATTTTCAAATCTCAAAACAAAATTAATATTAAAAAATGATATTACAATAATATTTTATTCAATTTCAACACAATATCTTATCTCATTTTGTCTAAACTGTATAACCAAACGAGATCTAAGCATGCTTATGATTCAAAGTAAGTACTAAAATAGGTGTTTTCTAAACATTTTTAGTCATTTGTATGTTATCGTAATTATTTGATGAGAAATAAAAAAAAATAAGAAAAAGTTTCTAATTAAAATAACTTTTAGGCCTCGTTTGGTTACACAGATTGGATGAGATGAGATGAAATAAAATATTATTAGAATATAATTTTTTAATATTATTTTTATTTTGAGGTTTGAAAAAGTTGAGTTGTTTATTATATTTTATGTAAAAATTTGTAAAAGTTGTAATGATTATAATGTTATTTTTTATTTTTATTTAAATTAAATAATAAGTTTTGCCTCAAACTTCCATCCAACAAAAGGAGGTTTGGATAGTAAGTTGAGATAAGATCAAAGTTGAATTAGATAATATTAAAATATTATTTTTATTTTGAGATTTGAAAAAATTGAATTTTTAATTATATTTTATCTTAGATTTTGAAAAAGTTATAATGATTAGATAAAATAAGATAAGTTGAGAGGCTTCTTATATTGAAACCTCTCCATAATGTCTATATTCACCTCTAAGTGTATTTTGTTTACGAATAATGATTTGTGTTTGATGGCTACATTAAACTTTTACTCTTCTTCTTCTTTTTTTTTTTTTTTTTTTTTTTTGAGAGAAAGGTTGCATTTGTATTAACAATCAATTAAGAAGGTTGTGAATACAATGAGGATAATCCTCTACATGAATAGACTCCTCAAAGAGTTCCAGTGAGCTTTTAGCTAAACAATGAGCCACTGCATTGAATTGTCTCGATATGTGACTAACTTGCCAATCACCTAAAAGTATCAGAATCTGCTTAATGTTTGAGATGAGAAGACTACTGAGCTCCAGCTTTCTTCATGGCATTTGATTGCCTTAACCACAGTCAATGAGCCCCCTTCAAGAATGATAGATATGATGCCTAGATCAACACAAAATTTGATAGCTCTCAGAGTTGTAATAGCTTCCCCCAACAGAGGGTCAGGGAAGAAGGCGCAAGTGGATCTTAGGGTGGCTGTGACACACCCATTCCAATCTCTAATAACTACCCCTATGCCAACTCTGCAGTGAACTTTGTCAATGGCAGCATCCTAGTTGATTTTGTAATGGTGTAGGGGGTTTGCACCACTAGGGCAAGGTGAAGATCAAAATAGTTTGCTTATCCTGACTCCATCAATTGAAACTCTAATAAACTAGAAGAAACTTGCTTGGTGACTTGCTGGGGGGATAGGAATTGGGAGTCAAAGAGCAACTTGTTTCTCCTATGCCAAAGCTGCTTAGCTGTAAGCACTAATGTGATATGATCCCCAGTAGACAATGTTGATGAGAGCTAGTCTAGGATCTGGTTAAAAGGAGCTTCATGGATGCTACACTTTTGGAGCCTTCTTGAGCTATAGCTCCAAACATCCTGGGCAGCTTTACAAGTCCATAGCACATAGGAGACAGTTTCAGTGTGAAGCAAGCATACTGGATAGAGGGGAGAGTCAACAACCTTCCTTTTGTGTAGGTTGACCTTAGTGGGGAGTATGTCCTTAGTAAACTGCCACAGGAACATATTTGTGGAGTTTGGGACTGGTAAATGCCAAATATGATTCCACATGGCAGGGGGTTTGATGGACAAGAGGCTTGTCCTAGATTTCCAGCAGTGAGGGACATTTGGAGATGCAGACTTCACTGAGTATTTCCCATCGAGGGAACACCTCTAGGCTAATTGATCAGGCCTATTGTAGGGACTAATAGGGAGTTTTGAGATGGTGGAAGCCTTAGTGTAACTAAAGAGGTCATGGAGAAGTGGTAGGTTCCATTAGAGAGTGTCATGGTCAATGACGGCTGAGACTGTGGCCTTTGGATAAAGGGATTTGGGAGAGGATTGAATTCTAAAAGAAGAGGGGTTGGGGATCCACTTGTCTGCCTAGATTTTGATCTTGGTCCTATTCCCAACTTTCTATATTAGACCTTCGAGTTGTAGAGGTCTTGCTGCAATTATGCTTTTCCACATAAAAGAGTCACATGGTCTAACTTTTGCAGTAGAGAAATTTGTTTGAGGGAAGTATTTGACTTTTAGAACTCGGGCAGCTAGTGAAGAAGAATGAGTGAGTAGCCTCCATTCTTATTTGGCCAGTAGTGCAAGATTAAAATTATCAAAATCCCTGAAGCCAAGACCTCCAGCCTGCTTGGAAGTGCCTCATCCCTTCCAACTGAACCAATACATCTTAGACTTTTGTTGTTTTTGTCCCCACCAGAATGATTACATTAATTTATTAATACTCCTCAAAATACCCTTAAGGATCTTGAAGATACCCATGAAGTAAGTAGGTATGGATTGAATAATTGATTTCAAGAGAATCTCCTTTCATGCTTGAGAAAGCTGGTTGGTCTTCCAGCTTCCCATTTGTGCTTTTATCCTATCCAAGATTGGGTTGAAAGCCTTGAATTTTTGCTTGCCAATATAAGAGAGCAGGCCTAAGTATTTGTCAAATGGGCCTAAGACTTTGATCCCTGCTATGGTCACAATGGCTTGCTGAGTAGTCTGCTTGGTATTCTTACTGAAGAATATGGAGGCTTTTTCTAGATTGAGTCTCTGACCAGAGGCTTGTTTATAGGAACTTAGAATACCTTGTAGCCTGAGCCATTCATTTAAGTTAGCCTTGTAGAAAACTAGGCTATCATCTGCAAAAAAATAAGTGGTTAACAGATAAAGAGCCACAAGCTAAGTGGAAACAAGAAATAAGACCCATCTGTTCAGCTTTGTTCAAAGCAAATATTAACATTCTGAGCATAGGATAAAGAGGTAAGGAGAGAGTGGATCTCCTTGTCTAATACCCTGAGAAGGAGTGAAGTTGGGTTGAGGGGAATAATTGAGAAGGATTGAGTAGGATACTAAGGTCACACATTGCATGATGGGTCAATCCACCCTTTGTCAAAACCCATTTTCTGCAACACAGCTTGTAGAAAGCTCCATTCTAGTCTATCATAGGCTTTGCTTATGTCAAGTTTAAGAGCCATGTACCCCTCTTTCTGGTTTCTCATCCTATTTTGCATGGAGTGGAGTAGTTCATAAGCCACAATTGTGTTATTTGATATTAGTCTACCTTGAACAAAGCCACTTTGAGTGTCTGAAAATCAGATGGAACATGATACTTTGGAGTCTATTGGCTATGTGACCTTTGCAATGATTTTGTAGAAAATAATGTGAAGGCTAATGGGTTTGAAGTTAGCCACAAGCAAAGGGGACTTTTTCGTGGGAATAAGGGTGATGAAGGTTTGGTTTATGGATTGAAAACCTGTCCTGGAGTTGAGTAATTCCAAGACTGCTGCTACCACATTGTCCCCTACTATGGACCAGTGATTTTGGAAGAAAAGTGCTGGGAAGCCACTAGGGCTGGGAGAACCTAAAGAATTTATTTTGAAAATGGCCATTTCCACTTCTTCCCTATTGTAACCCTTGGTTAATCCCATGTTCATCTTTGCTGTGACAAATGGTTCAAAGGTTTCCAGAAAAGTAGCTGAATCAAAAGGGTTGGATGATGAGAAAAGATTCAGGTAAATGTCTTGAAACTGCACCCCAATGTCTTCCAAATTGGTCACCAGATCCCTATTTTCCTTTCTGATGTTGGATTTCTGTCACCTTCTTGAAGTCATTTCTGTTTGGCTCTTTGGCGCCATTTTAAGTCATCCATCTCCAGAAGATCATCTATTTTTTGTTGTAGGGACCTTATTTGTTTAGTCTTAAGTCTTGAATTGGAGTCTTGTATGGCTCTTAATTGCTCCCTCTTTTGAGTAAGGGATTGCTAATGAAGCCTCTTGGAGGTGTGGTGCCAATCTCTCGACTGGTATCTACATCTCTCGAGCCCTCTCCTTAAAACATCAACTTTAGATGTTGGAGAGAACCCAGCCAGGCTCTCTTAATAATGGCTTCACATTCCTCAAGCTTGACCCATGCTGCTTCAAATCTAATAGGTTTTTTTTTTTAGGGGTGTTGGGAGGGGCATGGGAAAGGTTGGTGATGAGAAGGGGATTATGGTCTGAGGTTTGGACAGGTAGAATGTTGATTGAGTTGAGTTTAAATGATTACTGCCAAGCAAAGTTCACTAAGGCTCTATGTAATCTCTCTTTAGTGAATGCAAAACCCTTTTGAGAATTACACCAAGTAAATTATGAATCTTCATATCCAAGGTCACCAAGTTCACAATCCATAACTGCCTGCCTGAAATCATCCATTTGTTTAGAGGGGTGAAAAGAGAGGTCTAATGGGGCCACCCCTCTTTTCACCATGGCATAAAATTTCATTAAAATCTCTCATGCAAAGCCAGGGAGTATTTTAAGGTGGTTTAAGGAGTCTAAGTAGGCTACAACTTTCTTTTCTTTTAGCAACTACTGGGTGACCATAAAAACCAGTTAGAGTCTAGATCTTAGGCTAGACAGTTGCTTGGATCTGAGAAAGTTTAAACTTTCTCTTAAACTTTATGATTGGTTATGTTGTATTTTAGGGTGAAACGTTGATATCTTTGTGATGTCTGTCTATTTTACTTTGCTTGATGGTATCCCTCTGCATGCGAACTTGAAATCATGTGACTATCTTTTCCAGATGTGGAAAAACGTGTGACCTTTACTTAAAATATCTTTGGTTGTGCAGTGGAAGATGTGCCTCTGATGCCCTATTTGGTCATTTTGTTTTCCTAAGTTTGAGGAATTCAAATCTCAATGCCTTATTTCTGGAACATTTACATTCTTTTAAAATTTTCATTCTAGAAATGTAAATCTCGCATTTGGGAGGGAAAAAAAAAAAAACTTGATGCAAGCATAAGTGCTCGCACCTAAAGCAAGCAAAATGTGCTTGCACCAAGTGAGCAATGAGTGCTTCACAACTCATAAGAGAAGAAATTCAAGACCAAGGCAACCGTAAGTGCAGACATACATCTTCGCCCACCCCTATTACGTGTGAGCAATGGTTATTTCTTTGCGTTGGTTGGTTATCTTGAATAATGTTTTGATCAGAATGGCATTACTTAGTGATCCCTAGCCAGGTTTTTTTTTTTTTTTTTGGTTGTTGTTGCTCTACTTGGTTATTTTCTTGCATGCTCAAGATTATTGAGTAAGATCTGTCGGATCAATAAACCGCTTAGGATAACCAAATAGAGCAAGAAAATAACCCTTATTCGGGACAAGCTTTATTGTTCACCCGTGATGGGATGGGCGAAGTGACCATCATGTTGATTTGTTCAAAGATATTGATCCATATGCCAACACTTATGCTCACCTCAGTCTTAAATTTATTCTCTTCCAAATTGTGAGCTCTCATTGATTACTTTGAGTGCGAACACTTGTGCTCGCCTCAGGCATGATTTTTTCTCTCTCAGGGACAAGCTTCACACTTCAACAGTGTTTGCCTTAAGACAAGCACTATTATTTAGGGGTGCTACTTGCACCCCTCAGACGTGCCCCCCACCCCTCCCCCATTCAGGTGCCCCCATCCAATTGACGGGGGGCTTATTGGCCCCCACGACCATCCACCAACTACTCACAATGTCACACTGAGAGAGGGATATATATACTTGGGCCGAGTGGGGTCAATGGCGAGAGGGAGAGAGTTCAAGAGATTGCAATGGGGCAAGAGATTGAAGATGACGACGTTGACCAAAAATAGAGATAGAGAGAAGAGAGGGAGATCGGCGTGCGTGGTGTTGTTTTTAACAACAAAACCTAATCCAAAATGACATCGTTTTGGATAGAACATTGTACTATTAAAAAAACAAACTTAAGATAAAACGATTTTATTTCTAAATATATACATAAATAATATTTTTTATATTATTTTTAGAATTAGAAATATTATTATTATTATTCCTATATAATATTAGTTGGAAAAAACAACAATTTTCTTCATCTTATTTTCTATAATATCTCATAAAAATAAATAATATTCATTGGATTAATATTGTTATCAGTTTACAAAATACAATTCTTATTTTTAGTTTCCAATTTATACATTCATTTTATGATTGGTTTTTAATTTATCACATTCAAAATTTTATTTTAATAACACATTTCAACTGGATATACATGCCTTACACGTAAAATCCTTAATGACAATTTCTTATAAAATAAAAAATCCTTAATAACAATTAATAATTCCTATAGAATTAAAATATGTCATGTCAACCTAACAACCTAGTTGATAATAATAATAATCTTAAACTTTGTATTTTTTATTTATTTATATCTACTTAAGTTTACTTTTAGTGACCTTAGGGGATTAATTATTTAAATAATAATTATTAGATTTCTACATGTTGAGGTTGTAGGTAGGACTACAATTTCTATAGCTATTTTACAATCAATTAATATAATTGTGTCGCTGCATTAAAAATAAATTTAATTTTAAAAAATTATTATTTATTTTAAATAGAATTATAAAAAAAATTGAAGAGGTTTCATTTTCTAATATAAATTAAAAACGATAAGACAAAATAGAGATTTACTATTTATAAAACGGTGTGGTAATATATCAATTATTGTGAGATCATTTATAATTTTAAAATGAGAAAAATATTTGTAGTCTTAAATTATGTAAGTCCTGCATATCTCCTTTAAAAATAATAGATAAATATAGTTATTACATAAAAAAATTAATTTTTTAATAATAAATTTTATTATTTTACAAAAAAATTACACGAGACAATGTGTATCTCTTTTTAAAAAATTTAAGAACTTATTTGGTTACACAAATCATTTTATTTAATTTCATTTGATAATTACAACTTTTTCAAACTTTTCATATAATAAAAAATTTAAAATTTTTAAATTTTAAAATAAAAATAATATTAAAAAATTACATTATAACAATATTTTATTTAATTTTTAACTTTCATTTCATTTAATTTATGTAACAAAATTAGGCCTAAGATACTGATTTTATTAAGTAAGGAGTTGTTTAGATAGTGATATGAGATGAGATGAAATAATTTTAGAAAAAAGTTGATAGTTAAATAAAATGTTATTATAATAATATTATTATTTTAAGATTTAAAAAAATTAAATTAAAATTTAAAAAAATTAAATTATTTATTATATTTTATATAAAAATTAAAAAAAAATTATAATAATAAAAAAAGTTTATCATTCCAAAAAACCTCGATGTAAAAGAGGTAAGGGCCGAGTACGTTAGTAAATGAGTTTTTTCCACCTAATATATTGCAAGAGGAATTCAGGGGGACGACATGGTGCTAATGTTGGTGAGCCACCCAGTAGTGACAGCTGGCTGTCGGGGAGAGGTCCCCAAAGATCCAGATCGATTCCGGCACTCCTTCTGCACGTGACTCACCACCTCACTCTACTGATCTCTTCTCTCCCCTCCCAATTCTCTCTCTCTCTCACCCTTTCTGGAAAGGAAAAGCCCATCGCTTTCCACAGCGATCAATTATATCAATCAAACCTCCGTCATCTTCTTTTCCTCTTTTGCATCAATTTCTCTCTCTCTCTCTCTCTCTCTCTGTTTATTTCCATATATACACATTTATATGTTGGTATATTTGTCGGTGGATATTTTCGGCACTTCGTCGTAGGCAGGTGGGGATGAGGATTTGGATGCGGATTTGACATTCGAATGTTGGTGTATAATGAAGGAGACTCGGATTCAAATGCTCGGATCTGCTGGTGGTAAAAATTTTCCTTTTTAAATTTACGTATGTAATTTGATCCCTTTTTTATTCTATTTATTCGTCCTTGGGTAACATTTTTATATTCTTGTTCAATTTTATTTATGTAAGTGAATCCTGAGCCGATTTTGATAGAGGTGTATTTTATTGGTGGAAATATAGTGACGGTGTGGACTTGTTTCTTTGGGTGTTTGCAATGGTATGGGATTGTTTTTTCGATGTGGTTGTTCAACGAAAGGTGGGTTGCAAGTGTGTATGTTAGGAATGTGTGTGATTTGAAGCGACTGAGGTGAAGTATTGTGTCATTTGGGCTTTTTTGGAGTAATGGGCATCTTCTGAAGAATTTGGAATCTGATTGAAATTTTGTTTATATTTGTTTTCAGTTCTTTGGCTTTTGATTTTGATCCTGAAAATTTGATGTCTAGGAGTGACTGAAGTTGGGAATTACGCTATTTCCTAAAAGATATACTTGAATTTAAATGATGATATGGTTATTTGTCATGAATTGAATTGTGGAACAGTGATTAGTGGGTTTATCATTTGTATGAAGGATTTTAAGAATTTAGTTGTATAAAAAAATTGTTCTTGGGTTAGTAATTCTTCGTTTTTTTCCAATGCTGACTTCAAATTATATGTTTTTCAATGATTGTGTTCTTGGAGACATTAGTTCTGCCTTTGAAAGTACACCTCTTTATCTTGGTGAGAGACGTGAAGACCATGTTGAAGGTAATGCTAAAGAATAATAATTCTATTTGAAGGCCATTGCACCACACACCACATGGCATAATTTGATTTGGAAGATAAATTTTAAAATTTGAATATTACAAATCAAATTCTACCATGTGGATGGTATATGGGCATATGGTGTAAAGGCCTTCATACAGCACTACTTGTGAAAGAATTCTCATGCTAGAGATTGATTTTTGGGATTAGTGTTAATGTGTGCTTAAGAGAAATTTTAGACCCTCGAGATTTAAAACATTTAGATATGTTTACAATCATTTTGATTTGCCACACTACATTCTCTTTAGTGTACGACTCTGGGATGATTATGTGGCATGGAAAAACTATAGCATCGCCGATTCACCTTCTAAGTTTTCCATGCGAATTTTTGTTAAAATGTGTAGGTGAAAGAATTCTTAGTGTTCCAGCCAGTTGACTGATTTACATTGTTGACATTTGAGTTGAGTGCATGTGAAACATTGCTAGTATGTATCTGTAGTATGTGTGAGAATATCAGAATATGCGGTATGTAGGGTGCAGGGATTGGGGATACGTAAATAGCTCATATGGATACATATATTGACTTTTAGTTCGTTACAAATTACTATAATATAAACTGGATTTCTATTTAATTATATGTATTAAACAATTTTTATGGAAAACAAGATATTGTTTCGTTAGGCTTTAGTAAATAATTTTTCAATCACCACATATTTGCTTATAACTGATAATTCTAGGAATTCCAATATATGTACCAAAATTATTTTTAAAAGTAGAAAATAATTAATATATCAATAACCGGTTATTCTTGTATTTTTTGCTTTTTTAATCAAGTGGGTCTTGCTCTAGGGATATGATTTTTCCCCCCTGGGTCTAAGATTTGTATCGTTGGGGTGCAAACAATTTTTTGGGGCCATGTCCCATTGGTAAAATGCTGATGATTTACTTGATATGCATAATGTGAGCATGTTACATGGGTCCGGGGTTTAACCATGTAAAGGACATTTTGTGTTTGTACAGTATCCAAGTTCCTTGTCATCGTTTTTTTTATTTATTTATTTGTATTTATTAATGGAAATTCAGGTATATGCATGTATTCAAATTCCTTTTCTTCCTTGTTTCTCTATCGAGATTTTTGGATACAGTGAGAGTTTTTATAGGTTTAGCTTTGGAAACTTCTTATATTTTTCTTTTTTTTTGATAGTTAAACAAATCTTATTGATAATAAAAATATGCAAAAGCTCAGGTATACGGGACATATACTAGAGCATTGCCTATGCATGCTTGTGTTTGCGAATTGCTTTGTTTGTTCATTATTTTCTGAACCTCAATATTTGCATAGGTAAGACTCTGCATCCTTACGGTAGAGTTGAACCTATTTTCCCTCATAAACTTTTTTGTTAGGTATTAACAGTATCTTTTATATGAAAGGGCTGTGATCTGGTGAGACTGAGACTGGTATTGCCTGTGAATAGTGTTTTAGCTTGCATTGGCTTTTTTGCACAGTTAGGTTGGGCTGTTTTTGGCTCTTAAATTCCTTGGAAATAATTCATACTTATAGAATAAGTTCCTATGCATTACTTAAGTGGCTGTTTCTTGGTTTTGGGTAATTATTTAGCAGAGGATCACCAACTCTATAGTGACTCTGCAGAATTTATAGTACATGTTACTTTTAAATTTAGTTCTCTTGGTTTATTCTTTCTGCTTGTGCTTGTGTCTGGAAGGACACCTTGTTTTGAATATTATTCTAGCTTGTTTGCTTGTAAAAAAATGTGATATTTTGCCTTCAGTCTGTGTTCTGCAGGTCCGATGGTCTCCAGCTTTAAGAATTCAGAGCAATTAGAGCGTGTAATCCAAGGTTTCTTTTGTCTAAGGATTATTCTTAGATTGAAAGCATCTTTTATGGGGTAAATCGTGGGGCGAAATGGTTTTACATTCCAAATATTTAAAGACATGGAGGAGACAAGAGATGATGCCGGGCCAGCAGAGCAAGGGCCTTCAAATGCTTCATGGTGGCCTTCAGATCTTATTGAAAAGCTTGGATCAGTTTCTTTGGGTTCTCCAGAAGAGACCTTAAGTAATAAAGAATCGCCTATAAGTTCTGAGGAAGATAGGTTGTCACATCAGAGAGCATCTCAGATTCTCTGGCGCACGGGAATACTTTCTGAACAGATTCCAAATGGTTTCTATTCTGTCGTTCCAGTGAGTTTGAAGTTCAATTTTGCTAGTGTAGACAATTATTTTTATGCTATGACTACTTCTGATTTATTCTTTGCTGAGTTATCCGAGAGATGTGCTTGTGACATGACCATGAGGGGACTGAGTTCACTTTTCAGTTTCATTTCTTTTTTACCTTTAGATGCTACAATTTTCCCTCTCTTGCTTTTAATGTTTTCTGCATCGTCTATATATTCTTGTTTTATCTTCCTTTGCAAATCTACTGGAGACCCTTAATTGGATTTGCGAATGCCTGAAGGACTTGACGGCCCATGTTTGTCTCAATGGTTGTTGTCGCAATGTAGAAACTGGACTAATTGAAATATTCTTGAGTCAGATTCATTGACGTTTCATCAGGATCTCTGGTTTGAATATTCAAGTGATTGTACAGGTTTCAAGTTGTGGAAAGAGGCAGGGTTTGATATTTTGAGTAGATGGATGAACAATATCCCTTTTTCAATCAAGTTTCGTATATGATTACTATTAAGAGGATAGTTTGCAAATTTATCTCTTTGTTGGGTTTCGGATTTTAGTGGGATGGGGAATAGCAGCACTAAGTTATCGCCTCATATGAACTATTGGATGTGCTAAACTAGGGTAAGCATGGTGTTAAAGAACCCAAGCTACATGATAGTTTTGATTGAAAGTCAATGGATATCGGTTGGATTATGACAGTTCTGTGGGTAGGTGGTTTGAAAATCCAAAAAACTGTCTCAAATCAGTTGTGAGTGCTAGGGTGTTGGTAAAATTCGTAACCTATTCTACCGTTTGGCCATTTCTCCTCTCTCTTTAATCGTCAGCCTTGGATTTCTCTGTGGTTTTCTCTATTGGTTAGTATTAGGGTATGGCTTTGGGGAGTTAAGAGAGAGAGGGATAAACATAGATGGTTATGGTGGTGGTGGTGGTCATGCTTCCACTATTGGGCTATCTTCTAAGGCCTCCATATTTCTTAACAAATTTATTGATTACACCACGTCCCCTAAGGTGTGATGCCCTCAGCCACCACTTGTGATTTGGCAGAAATCTGTGATATCAGGATTTGGAACACATGGGCTACGTCCCTTGCATTGTGTGCAATTTTGTGTGCTTGTATGCTCGGCACACGCGTGTATAGATATTCACAATGGAAAGGAATAAGGTATATGTCAGAACTAAAGACATTAGTACTAGAGAAGTTATTTTAGAACATTAAACTTGGCATCATAAATCATCCATAAGTCACAACTCCACACTTGTTAAGGTATTACAGACCATAAAGTGTCCATTAATTTACCTAAATCAGACAAACATAGTCCATTACAAAATAATAGCCCAAAAGGAGAAGGGGGGGGGGGGGGCATTGTCTTACTCCTCAGGCTGTACTGGGTCTTCATGATCGTACACGCCCTCATCACCTATATTTGCATCAAGGTCTACGGTTTCGAGGGGCGAAACCGTAGTGAAACTACCACGTTGAGATTCCAAGAAATCTTAGTAAGTTTAAAGCAATGAAAATTTATACATTGCATGTAGAGACAAGGGAATCACTATCGCCATTGGTATTTGTTATTGTTATGGCATTGAGTAGGATGATGAACGCTACGGTGGATAAGGGATTGTTATCTGGCATTTTTCTAATGACACTATTTTTGTGATGCAAATGCTGAACAATTACAAGACTTGAGGTGTTGTTTCTTATGTTTTGCAGCGGTTTTAAGTCTGACGATCAATTTGGCAAAATATGAGATCATTCCTGTTGTTCAGGTGGGAGAAGTGGAAAGCTTGGCTAGTATTCTTGGCTGTGAGGTTTCTTCTTTTCCAAAGAAATATGTTGGGTTTGCCTTTGGATGCTTCCTATAAGGCTATATCTATTTCGATTGGCATCCTCAAAAAGTGGAAGAAAAGTTTGCAGTTTGGAAAAGACTTTATTTATCTAATGGTGGTTGATTAATGTGACGAGTTTAAGTCTCAGTTAATGAATTGGATGACTAGTCGGACTCCCATGAAATTGGGTGGTTTGGGGGTTAGAAAATTATCTTTGTTTAATCATGCTTTATTGGGTAAATGGTTATGGTATTACGTGGGGAGGGAGATGCTTTATGGACATTGTGGGATAGATGCCAAGAATGGGAGTTTGTGGAGATGGTTGTTGTTCAAAAGAGGTATTGGGGTGGGCTATTTGGTGTCGGGTTGTGGAAACATATCAGGAGGGGGTGGGACTATTGTCAACATTTATTAAATTTTTGGTGGGTGTTTGTTATAAGGTTAGTTTCTGGCGTGACGTTTGGTGTGAGGATCAACTTCTAAAGATACCTCACCTGGAGTTGTATGGTATCCCTGTAAGGATACGTGGGTAGTGGAAAATATGCAAATTTGAAATGGACGTACTCATTGGGTTATTCTTTTTACTAGACCTGTGCAAGATTAGGCCATGGATTTGGTTACTTTTTGTCAGTATGACGTGATCATAACACAGCATATAAGACTTGTGATTCAGGAAATCCAATATTTTGTGTCTTCCTTTTATTAAGAATTATAATTTTAGAGTATGAGGAGGTGTGGATGGTATTTGTTGGATCACATTTACGAGTCATAAGTTTGAAGTGGTCTTTTTATGAGGTCATTGTTGTGAAAAGCGATAACAATAAAGTGAAAAATAATATGAACGAGGAAACAATCACACACGACACAATATTTATGTGGTTCGGCAAATTGCCTACGTCCACAGGAGTTGCAGAGGATTTTTATTACTTTAGAAATCACACAATACAATGGTGGGGTGATTACTGTACGTCTACAGTGTTCTACAGTACAGCCATATGATATAATAATCATATATATAGTCAAACGGCAGAAAAAATCCTAGATTCGTGTAAAATGCATGTTCGCTTGAGCAGCGTGTCGAGCGAACTTCCTTCCCGCATCCGCTTGAGCTGACATCGAGCATTCAACTCTGCCTGACTTCGCTCGAGCGGAAATGCCTCTGCTCGAGCCGTGTGGACCAGACTCCACAGTACTCAACAATTCTCCCACTTGGATATTGGTACACTCGTTGTATCGCCGTCTTCCTCAAACATGATATCCTCCACATCTGCAACTCACTGCCCCTGTCTTCATGCTAGAAGACCAACTGAAGTTGCGCACAACTTCAGTTTCTCAAGTGTAACACCCTTTGTTAACATATTAGCAGGGTTCTTGCTTCCACAAATCTTCTCAAGTAACAATTGTCCGTTATCTAACAATGATCGTATGAAGTGATACCTGATCTGAATGTGCTTGGTCCTGAAATGAAATGCTGAATTCTTGGTAAGGGATATGACACTCTGGCTATCACTGTAGAGAGTGACTTTCTAATTCTTTTTACCCAATTCCTCCAAGAAGCCCTGTAGCCATATCATCTCCTTTGCAGCCTTTGACATTGCAATATACTCAGCTTCTATAGTAGACAAAGAAACTGTTTTCTGTATATTAGAACCCCATGACACTGCAGTACCACCAAGTGTATAAACAAAGCCTGTGGTACTCTTTCGACTGTCAATATCTCCAGCTAAATCATCATCAACATAGCCCTGCACCTCCAAGCTTTCTCCTGAAAAACACAAGCACGTTTTTGAGGAGCCCTTTAGGTACCTCAAAATCTATTTCACTGTTTCCCAATGTTGTTTTCCTGAGTTACTCATGTATCTACTCATAACTCCCACTGCATGGGCAATATCCGGTCTTGTGCAAACCATAGCATACATAAGTGAACCAATAGTTGAGGCATAAGGAACCTTACTCATGTAATCTTGTTCCTCCTCTAACTTAGGTGACTAATTCTTGCTGAGTTTGAAGTGACTACCCAAGGGTGTGCCAATTGGTTTGGCCTTGTCCATATTGAATCTGCTGAGTACCTTTTTCACATACTCAGTCTGTGAGAGTCTCAACGTACTTCTGACTCTATCTCTGACAATTCTCATGCTAAGGATTTGCTTTGTAGCTCCCAAATCCTTCATTGCAAAGTGCTCTGACATCTGCTTCTTCAGATTATTGATCTCATCAATACTAGGCCCTGCAATAAGCATGTTATCCACATCCAATAACAGAATAATGTAAGAATTGTCAAAGTGCTTGAAAAAGCAATAGTGATCTGCCTGACATCTGATGTACCCTGCACTGTGCATGAAATTATCAAATTTTTTGTACCATTGTCTAGGAGCTTGCTTCAGGCCATACAAGCTCTTCTTCAGTTTGCAAACTGAACTTTCCTTTCTCTGTACCACAAACCTCTCAGGCTGGTGCATGTAGATGTCTTCTTCAAGGTCTCCATGAAGAAAAGCTGTCTTCACATCTAACTGCTCAAGAAATAAATCTTCAGTAGCAACCATAGCCAGTACCATCCTGATGGTTGTGATCTTCACTACAGGAGAAAATTTCAGAGTAATCAATACCCTACTTCTGCTGAAAGCCTTTTACAACAAGTCTGGCCTTGTACCTCTTACTGCCATCATGCTCAGTTTTTACCCGGTACACCCACTTGTTGTGTAATGCTTTCTTCCTTGATGGAAGTTCTGTAAACTCCCATGTCTGATTCCCTAGCAGGGAATCCATCTCATCTTTCATGGCCAGCTCCCACTTGCTAGAATTTGTTACAAGGTTTCTTTATAACTTTGCGGTTCTCCACCATCTATCAACTGAATGTAATTCAAAGTAGGTGAGAAACGCTGTGGAGGATATATACTCCTAACTGATATGCGAACTACAATTGTAGGAGTGGACGGCTCTGAAACTGATTGTAGAATAATAGGAATGGGTGCATTGGACCCACTCTCCCCGTCACTCACATCTCTACAGACTCCTGAGGAGCTACTTCAGAAGCTGTACTAGACTTATCCTTGTACATAATTTTTTCATTGAAAATCACATTCATTCTTATGATCTTCCGACCCTGATCATCTCAGAAATGATAACCAAATGCCTCGTCTCCATAGCCAATGAAATAACATTTCCTTGTCTTAGCCTCAAGTTTACTACGAGCATCAAAATCAATAAGTACATAAGAAAGACAGCTAAAAGTTTTAAGGTGAGAAAATTTGACCGCTTTCCCACTCCAAACCTCCTCAGGCAATCCACAATCTAGTGGAACTGATGGCCCTTTGTTTATCAAGTAAACTGCAGTGCTGATTGCATCTGCCCAGAAAGTGGGTGGTAGTCCAGCATGCAACCTCATGCTTCTAGCACGCTCATTAATAGTTTTGTTCATACGTTCATCAACTCCATTTTGCTGTGGTGTCTCAGGAATGGTTTTCTTCATTCTGATACCCAGAGTTGCATAATACTCATTGAACCCACCATCAATATACTCACCACCATTGTCAGACCTCAAACATTTCGGTTTCAAGCTTGTCTCTGTCTCAACCATGGCCTTCCAAGTTTTGAAAACATTAAATACATCAGATTTATGTTTCAAAAAATAAACCCATACCTTCCTACTATAGTCATTAATGAATGTGACATAGTAACGAAAACCTCCAAGAGATGCCACTGGGGAAGGACCCCACACATCAGTGTGCACTAGATCCAGTCTTCCTGTCTTAGGCGTTCTGCCACTTTTCAAGAAGCTGACATTCTTTTGTTTCCCCATAACACAACTCTCATACGTACTGAGATCAACTGACTTCAGTTCTGGTAGCTTGCCTCTAGACAGAAGTTCTTTGATACCCTTCTGACTCATATGACCAAGCCTGCAATGCCACAAATTTGCTGTACTCTCTACAACGGTAGTAGCAATAGTGTTAATCAAACCAGTAGTCATATATAGTGTACCAGTTTTCTTATCCCGAACCAATACCAATGCCCCTTTTGTGACCTTCCAGGTGCTATCTGAGAACACTACTGAATGACCACATTCATCGAGCTGCCCAACAGAAATGAGTTTCTTCTTCAACTCAGGAATATGCCTGACCTTTTGTAAGGTCCATTTGTTCTTGCTAGGGAGTACAATATCAATGTCTCACATCCTCACTACGTTCAAAGCCTCTCCATCAGCCAAATACACCTTCCCAAAATCACTTGCAATATAGTTCCACATTAACTCCCAGTGGGAAGATGTATAAAAGAAAGCCCCTAAATCCAGTATCCAGTCATCAACTGGACTATGAATTGCAAGCAATAGTGCATCCTATGTTTCTTCAGTTACCACATTAGCACTATCATTCTCTGTCTTTTTAGGATTTTTGCAGTGCTTCTTTATGTGGCCAGCTTTGCCATAATTCCAGCAAGTTGCCTGCTGATCAGGCCTCGACTTGCTCTTACCCCTGTTCTTTGATTTTGACCTTCCTTTCTTTGAGTTCTTGTCTTGTGTTTTCCCTCGAGAATCAACATTCAGTGCTGAACTCGAACCCGAGGTCTCGCCTGAATCTTTCCTGCGCACCTCCTTAGCCAAAATCAAATTACGAATATCGTCATATTTCAACTTAGATTTAGCAGCAGAATTACTGACAGCCATTCTCATGGCTTCCCAACTATTTGGCAATGAAGTCAGTAGTATTAGTGCACGTATCTCATCATCAAATTCAATTTCAACCGACGACAATTGATTTGTGATAGTATTAAAATCATTCAGATGTTGTGCAACAGACATATCATTTGCCATCTTCAAATTGAATAACTTTTTCATCAAATGTACCTTGTTATTCGTTGACAGCTTTTCATACATACCTGAAAAAGCAGCCATGAGATCCGTAGTCGTCTTCTCCTTTATGACGTTGTGTGCAACGGATCTCGACAGGGTTAATCGAATAACCCCCAAAACCTGTCAATCCAACAGGTTCCAATCAGTCTCATCCATCTTTTCCGGTCGCTTTCCCAATAGTGGAAGATGGATTTTCTTCCCATAGAGGTAGTCCTCTATCTGTATCCTCCAGTATCTAAAATCTATGCCATCAAACTTCTCGATCCCCGATACCTTCATTTCATCTCCAGCCATCGTTTTCCCTCATACCTGAACCTTGGCTCTTGATACTAATTGTTGTGAAAAGCGATGACAATAAAGTGAAAAATAATATGAACGAGAAAACAATCATACACAAGACAAGATTTACGTGGTTCGGCAAATTGCCTATGTCCACGGGAGCTGCAGAGGATTTTTATTACTTGAGAAATCACACAATACAATGGTGGGTCGATTACTGTATGTCTACAGTGTGCTACAGTATGGCCATATGATATAATAATCATATATATAGTCAAATGGCGGAAAAAACCCTAGATCCATGTAAAATACATGTTCGCTCGAGCGGCGTGTCGAACGCGCGTCGAGTGAACTCCCTTCCCACATCCGCTCGAGCTCATTGTCGAGCTGATATCAAGCATTCAACTGTGCCTGACTTCGCTCGAGCAGCCAATGCCTCTCTGCTTGAGCTGTGTGGACCAGACTCCACAGTACTCAACAGTCATAATATTGCCAATGGGCTCCCCATTTACTTGGAAGAGCATTTTGAGAGTGAAAGCTCCTTCAAGAGTGTTTGTGTGTGTGTGTGGATGGTGATATTAGGAGATGTAAGGACGATTAGATAATTTGAGGAAGCAGTACATGATTGTGGTGAGTTGTTGCTGTATGTGTAAGAGGAACGAGGAGTCTATTGATCATCTTCTTCTACATTTTGATGTTGTGAGAGATTTATGGTGTTTGATTTTTGAGAGGTTTGGTTTTGATTGGGTTAATGCCTAAGAGGGCATGAGAGGAGTAGGTTAGTTGGGCAGGACGATAGGGGCATGGCAATATTTTGGTGGTGTGTAGGCCGGCTCCTTTATGTTTAATGTGGTGTGTTTCAAGAGAATAGAGTGCACAGACTTTTGAAGGTAGGTAAGATCCGGTGGGAGAGCTGAAAAAGAACGTTTTTAAAACTCTCTTTATAAATGGATAGAAGCTCATGATAGTTTGATTCTTTTATTTTTTCTAGCTTTTAAAAATTTCCGAATTTCTATTTTTCTCTCTCCTAGATAGGTATTCTCTGATGAGTTTTGCTACGTACAAGCAAAGTCGCGTACTAATCTGCATACCAATACTGATTCCTTCATATTCAAAATTTAAATTAGCACTGTTTTAAATAGAATCTACTTTTTGACCAATCACATTAGATTGGTGCACATATTAGTGCACAGTTGTGCTTGCAACTATATTTTTTCTTCTCTAATATATTTGTTGTGTACTAGGGTTGTGCTCCTCAGTGCTTTTAATGAAATCTTATTACTTATGGAAGAAAGTCTTCATTTTCTTTATTGGAGATTTAAAACTATGTAAATTAAAGCCTTTTCTTCTTTCATTTTCCCTTTGCATTTCTATATTTTGTCTTCAAGTACTATGGTGTCCATTTATTTTTAGTTAATTCTATTATTTATAATGAAAAGATTTTATCATATACATTCCTACTTAAGCTATTAATGATCTTCCCATCCAAAAAAAAAAAAAAAAGGTTATTAATAATCTTTCATTGGAGGGCCAGAAGACTATTCTAGAGTTGATGTCTATTATTAAAATTTGTCAAAGACATGTATATTCATTGTCAATGAATGATGACGTGAAAATGGTCACATGTATTAATTTTCTCTGGTAATATGGCATTTTCACTTTTATTCTAGCACTGGATGATGACCCTATTCTGTTATCTACATATTTTGGCTATCTTTCAGATGAAACCAGTGCTTGATTTGTCTGGTTTTATGCTAAATGTCTAGTTTCAAAATTTGGTATAAGTTGTTGGCATAAAACCATGTACAGGAGAAAAGGCTGAAGGAGCTTTTTGATGCTATTCCTACTCTGGATGAGCTCCACGCTTTGGGCGGAGAGGGTTTTAAAGCTGATATCATTCTTGTTGATAGCGAGAAAGATAGAAAGCTATCTCTGCTGAAGCATCTGATTGTGACACTGGTGAAAGGGCTGAACTCAAATCCACCTGCAATGATAAAAAAGATTGCTGGATTGGTGAGAATTTTCTCAACTCTTGTGCCAAGAATCACTTAAGTGTTTAACAATTCATTCATTCTTATGTTTTACACTTTCCTAAGCCATTCTATTATGTTTTCTGGTAGCACTTAAGAGTGTCAAACAATTGATGTTTTTGACGATGGAAACTTAGATGTGATGGCAAGCATAGTTGCTTGGTTGTGGATGTGTGCTGCTTATTCTTTTATTCCAAATAATTCATATTGGTTTGTATTTGTTGATTGAGTTGAATATTTTGTTCATGTGTGGGTGTCAAGGTGTGGACTTCTTATAACAAGCTGCATTGTTTTTATTGTTATATAATCTCAATATGCTAATTTGGTAAAGGATTTTGTTTCTCAGCCATCACTGGGATCACCATATACCATAAGCATTTATTTTTCTCTTTGATTTGACAAATTATCCCTGATCCCAATTTTTGATTGATGATGATATATGTGGTAAGATCAACCACTATTATGTGACAATGTAATTATTATTTTGTTTCACCAAAATGAATGTATTTTGACACAGGTGGCTGATGTTTACGAACGACCAAATTTGGAAAGTCCAGCAAAAGCTGCACTAGAAGAAACCTCTCACGTGTTTGAGAATCGAGGCATTCAGATGCTGGGGCAAACAAAGCAAGGTTCATGCCGTCCTAGAGCAATCTTATTTAAAGTTCTGGCAGATACTGTAGGTCTCGAAAGTAGGCTTATGGTGGTAAGCTTTTAGTTTCTTTTGGTTTGCTAAACTGTTTTGTGCAGATAATGTGAAAGTATGTTTGATTGCTGATCATAATTTCTAATATCTGGAAGGTCTTGTCTGTTTTTTTTTTTCATTATTTTGATCAGGGTTTGCCAAATGAAGGGGTTGTTGAGTGTGCAGATTCCTATAAGCATATGTCTGTTATAGTTGTGCTGAACTCTATGGAACTATTGGTTGATCTTATGCGGTGTCCTGGGAAGCTGATACCACGATCTACCAAGGCAATTTTTATGACCCATATATCTGCAACCGGGGAGAGTGATTCAGCAGAAAACGACTCCTGTGATTCACCACTTGAACCAAATAGTCCACTTTTTGGCCTTTCAGAGAGAGTAGATCCTGACAGGTTAGATGATGTTGTTTGATGTTCAGATCTTTGGTTCTTGCATATAAAAAAAATGTTTTTCTCCATACATGCTCTCTAAAGCTGGTTAGGTCATTATTATTCTTGTTTCTTGTGCCACAGTGCTGAAAAAGAGGATAGCCTTCTGTTCCATCGGAAATTTGAAGCGTCGTCAAATGTAACTGGTCCTTCATTGAGAAATATGATTTTGCAATCAAATAAGTCTATTGAGAGTAAATTGAGGTAATGGTAGTTGCAGATTAATGAATGGCTTCTGCAATGATTTTCTTTTTTCCATTCAAAATCCTATTATTTGTTAGAATATCTGTTTGATTAAAAGCCATTATAAAGTGTACCATGAGACGTTTGCCATTAAATCTTGTTTTGGTCAATTCTATCAGTTTGTCGCATAGTGCACCCAACATTGCGAATGCATTTTGGCGACGCAGCCGCCGAAAGGCCATTGTTGAACAGCGAACTGCTAGTTCCAGGTTTTTTAATCCCCCTTTTTAGGATTAACTCATTATTTACCAATTCTTCGGTTTTATTTTGTGTGAAAAAGTTCAATATCCTTTGCTGATGATTGAGTTCTTAGCAAAGCTATATGAAGTTAGAGTGCAAGGACAGGGGATGATGAACTTGATTGGACCGTATCTTGACATTAAACATCTCTATTTGCCTGAGTGCATCAGAAAAGTGTTTGACCTGTAAGAATTTGATTAAAAGGGAACATATATATAGATATATATATATATATTTATATATATTTTAACTGGTGTGATCGTGTGAACGGGATAATTAGTCAGTTAACCACCTTTTGATGGATAGCCTAGTGGCTGTGGAGCTGATGGATCATCATGCTAGTGGACTTGGCCACATCAGTGATTTATTCTTAAGGGATAAAAATAAATACATCCTCTTGAAAGAATTTTTGTGCGTCCTACAAAAAGCAGGTGGGAGTTTTTTTTACTTTTCAGAATCTAGGTGGATATTAGGGTGCTCCAGAAGTAATTAATGTATTTTCCCTTCTAAGGCATGGATCAGTTTTCAATTCTTGACTAGATAAATGATATACAATAATAACATTCGCCAAATTACATCTTGAACTTGCAGTTGTCGAAAAATAAACATGCTCCTCTTGAAAGATTTTTGTGCTAGTCCTACAAAAATTAGGTGGAATCTTTTGTTACTACAGAATGTGGTTGGATATTAGAGTACTCCAGAAGTTAATCATGTATTTTGCCCTTTTTAACACATGGATAGATTTTTGATTACTTTACTAGATGGTTGAAGTACAAGAATAATATTCACAAGTTTTTTTTTTTTTTTGTTTTTTGATAGTTAATAAGAATTTTATTACCAAGCATAGGGACAGCCCAAGTACACAGGAAGTATATAAAGGAAATACCTACTACACACTAGAAAGCAGGAAACTACGATAGAAATAGATTCAGTAGATTATCATCATTCCTTACAAAGATCCTAGCCCACAAACTCAAAGAAGAAAAGAAAAAATAGCGAAGATCTTCAAAAGATCGCTCTTTATCTTTAAAGCATCTTCATTCACAAGTTACTTCTCAAACTTGCAATGGTCAGAGTTGAAAAATTGTAGTCTCATATATGTGGTCAAAATTTTGGTTAAAGTTGGATTATTTTAATTTCTGGATTCTTGGTCTTGTAAATTCTGTTCACCACTTAAATTTGTCAATTTCCTCTTTTTTTAATGGGAAATATAAATCTGTGTGGGTTATAGGTTGTTGTTCTTGATTGTCAAGAGTCAGTTTCATTGGTCCTGCAAAACGTCATGTGCTCACACTGACACCTATGGAAGTTCTTGCGCACAAGTGCTAGCATGCATGCAAATGCAGACAAACCCAGACACTCTACAATTTTTTTCTCCTTAGTTGCTCCACATGATCTGCTGGTTGTTATGTGAAATTATTGCTCGGGCATGTGTAGGTGGTCCAGAAAGTCTACTTTTTAGCTAATGTGAAAAGTTAATATTTGGTATTTGCAGTGTATGAGTTTATATATTTAGATATTTGTGTATGAACATATAATAAATATACTTATAAATATGAATATACTAATAAAATTTTTTGTATGTTTCTATATTTCAAATGCTTTTGGTTTTCAGTCCCAAGCATCTTTCATTTCGAGCATGTGGACGGTCTATGCTTAGTGGTGATAGAAAATTATTTAGAGATTATGCTGATGACATGACTTCATCAAGGTTCTTACCTCTCTATGATCTCATTTTATCTTATGAATAAGGATCACTAGTAATTCCTCTAATGAATTTCTTGGGTATTGGAAATGTTATTACTAAGACATTTTTTTTCATTGGTAAACATAATTTTATTGATAATAAAAGTAGATAAGAGCCCAAGTACATGAGACACATACAAGAGAATCACCTATGCATGATAATCTAGTGATACAGGAAACTCAAGAAAGTTCATGTCGTTAAAATCGTTTACAATTGACAAATGGAGTAAAGTATTAAAAAAGAAAGTTCTAAGCTCATGCATTGACAACCTGTGAATTGCCTTGAAGGCCTCTCCATGATGCTAGGAGATCAATATCCCTTCTCGGCATCACTCAAGCTCATCCCACCTTGGCAAAGAATTCATTCCATAAGGTCATGGCAAACTTGTAGTAAAGTAGTAGATGATAACGGGCTCCCCACTCTTATTGCACATGAAACACAAACCCATGACAATGATTTGGCACTTCCTTAAGTTGCCTAATGTGACGGGCTCCCCACTCTTATTGCACATGAAACACAAACCCATGACAATGATTTGGCATTTCCTTAAGTTGCCTAATGTGAGGAGCTTCTCTAAGGATGCAATTTATTCAAAGAATATTGCTCTTAAGGGAGCCTTTGTCGTTCAAATGCTCTTTCACAAGAATGGGCTTGCGTTATGCATACTAAGGGATTTGTAGAATGAGCTGATGGTGAACTCCCTTTCTCATAGTGGATGGTGAACATATCGTGGCCCATTTCACTAGGTGAAATTTAGACTCATCATCCATCTCCCCTTAAGAAATCTCTTTGAAGTTTCCCCATGCAATGGGCCATCTTAGTGGGAAGCAGGAATAGAGATGAACAACTTCTGGCTTGGCCAGGTTCACTTTCAATTTAGGAATGGCTTCAACATAAATCAGGAGAGCCTGCGATGCTCAAATATGATCATGGTTGGCCCCATGAAAGATTAGGGTGTCATCGGTGAATAAAAGATGAGATATGTTGAGACTTGAGAGCCCATGGAGAATCTAGATAGAAATCCACCTACCACAACACCCAAGATCATCTTGCTAAAAGCTTTCATAAAGAAAACTAATAATAATGGGGATAGAAGGTCGCCTTGTCCCCTGTCTCAAGCCCCAATAGCTTTTAAAAAAGCCCATTGGTGTGTGATTCACATAATTTTTTTTTTTTTTTTTTTTTTGATTGGCAAAGAAAATTTTTATTAATAAAAAGAGTAGGCAAAAGTCCAAGTATATAGGACATATACAAAAGCAATGCCTAAGCACGCTAGTTTAATGATACAAGGAAATCATGGAAGGTCATGCCAAGAAAATCAATTACAATCAACCAATGGAGTAAAGTATTGAAAAACAAAGTTCTAAGCTCATCCATTGACTGCTCTTGGTCTTCAAAGCTTCTATCATTCCTCTTCCTCCAAATGCATGACCATAGGAATATTGTTACCATCTTCTATATGGATGCAATTTGAGAGTTGCCCCAAATGCCTCTCCAAGAAGCTAGGAGGCACTTACCCTTCTCACTATCACTCAAGCTAATCCCAAATGAGCACAAACTTAATTCCACAAAGTCGTGGCAATCTCATAATGAAGTAATAGAGGATCAACGAACTCTCTGCTCTTCTTGCACCATGACTTTGATTCAAAGTTTCTTCAAGTTATCTAGAGTGAGAATCTTCCCCAAAAAAGCCGTCCATAAAAAAAATGCTGCCTTTAGAGTTGTCTTTGTCTTCCAAATTCTCTTCCATTTAAATGTATTTATTTGTGCGTGGTCATGGTGTGGTAGAAAGATTGGACTGTGAATATGCCTTTCTTAGAAGGGCACCAAAATATCTTGTCTTCTCCTCCCCTTGGCAAATGGGTGGAGTACACAAGATCAAAGAATGCCGAAAAAACATCAATTTTCCAATTTTTTGCATCTCTAAGGAATGTAACATTCCATTGGGGAAGACCATTAGAGACGATTCATAGATCTGCAATCGAGGCTTCTTTCATTCTTGCTAAGCCATAAACTTGTGGATAAACTTCCTTGAATGCCCCATCGCTGCACCATACATCATGCCAAAATTTGACCTTCAATCTGTTACCCACAGTAATGTGAATATTTACTGCATATGTGTCCCAACCTCTTTTATGTGATTCCATAACCACACTCCATAAGGCCCGCTCACCTCATTAGAACACTACCCTCCCCATGGTTCCCCATGCTTCAATGTGATGACGGTTCTCAACAAGGCCCCCCCCCCCCCCCCCCCCCCCCCCCCCCCCCCCCCCCGTACATAGTGATATCTCCATAACCATTTCCCAAGCAAGGCTTTGTTGAAAGATTTCAAGTTTCAGATTCCCAAACCTCATTCTTTAATGGGAGAGCAAATTGCAGCCCATTTTACCAAGTGGAATTTAAGCTTGTAATTAACACCCCCCCCCCCCCCCCCCCCAAAAAAAAAAAGAAGAAATCATGTTGAAGATTTTCCATGCAATGAGCCACCTTGGTGGTGAGAGGAAATAATGAGAGGAAGTAAGTTGGTAAATTGGAAAGAGTGCTTTTGGTTAGGGTCGCCCTACCCCCTTTAGATAAATACATCCTCTTCCAAGTAGCTAATTTCATCTCCATTTTTTCTAGAACATTGTCCCAAATAGATTTCGATTTGAACGTAGCACCCAACGGGAGGCCAAGATATTTCAGGGGTAGTTGAGATATCTTTTTTTTGATGAATAAATAAATATATTGATCAAAGAAAGGCAAAGCCAGTTACACTAGTCTAATGCCCTAACTAGGTAGGCACATTAGAGACAAGAAAATCATGAAAAACCATGCCATTGAAATCCACAGCTATGGCCCAACTACAAAGAGTTCTGAAAAATAAAACTTTTAGTTCCTCTAAGGATCTTTCTCGGTCTTCAAAAGTCCTCTCATTGCGCTCCTGCCATAAGCACCACATAATGCATAGAGGAATCATCTTCCACATTGCTTTGATTGGTTGCCTTCCTCTTAAATTTGGCCAACTCGCCAAAGCTGTCTTCACCGTCTTCGGCATAACCCATGCCATGTCTAGTCGAGTAAATACCTCATTCCATAGTGTTCCGGCTATATCACAATGCAGGAGAAGGTGATCCACCGACTCTCCCCCACTTTTACAGAGGGGTAGTTGAGATATCTTATACCCCAAAATGGATGCCATACTCTCCACATTAGGAACGTTCCCCATTGACACTAATTCTGACTTGGCCAAGTTCATCTTCAACCTCGATGCAGCTTCAAAGCATAATAGGAGAGCCCTCAAGGCTCGAATTTGATCATGTCTAGCCCCATAAAAGATTAAGGTATCATCGACGAATAAGAAATGAGATATGTTCAGCGAACTAGTTAGTGATTGCTTCCCCCACTAAGAATCCAGTTATGAATCCATCCTCCATGACACTTGAAATCATGTTACTGAAAGCTTCCATCACAATGACAAAAAGTAGTGGAGATAGAGGGTCTCCTTGTCTCAATCCTCGTGAGCTTTTAAAGAAGCCTTTTGGCGTGTGACATTCACCAAATAGAGAAACAAGGCGTAGAGATATAGTAATGGATCTATGTATGCCACTTCATACCAAAGCCACATCTCTTGAGCATATAAAGTAAAAATCTCCAATTGACATGATCATAGGCTTCTTCCATATCCAGCTTGCACAAAATTCCCGGCTCTCCTGACTTGATTCGACTATCCAGACATTCGTTGGCAATAAGTACCGTCGAGGATTTGCCTACCTTTGACAAAAGCATTTTGAGGCTTTGATATTAATTTCTCCAACACTTTGCTCAATCCATTTGCTAATAATACTTTGGATAGAATTTTGTTTAACCCGCCCACCATGTTGATGTGATGATAATATTTTACCTCTATAGTGCTAGGCTTTTTAGGAATGAGCGCTATAAAAGTTGCATTTAGGCTTTTTTTCAAACCTTCCATTCTCATGGAATTCATGGAAGACCCCCATGACATCTTCCTTGACTAACCTCTAACTTGTCAAACAGCCTTTCGAGTTGTTCCATTTCCCATGAATCAAGGACGTCAAAAGCAATCCCCCATCTAGTCTTGGTCTGCAAGAAAATTGTTCCGAAAGCACACTCTCATAGTAAGTGACAATGTGATCTACGATCTCGGTTTGGCTAGAGGAAGCCACCCCATTTATTAAAATCTCTATAGCATTGCTTCTTCTATGTGAGCAAGCCACCTGATGGAAAAACTTGATGCATCTGTCCCCTTTCTTCAACCATAATGCTCGCGATTTTTGTCTCCAAGATATTTTTTCCAAAAAAAAAACCTGTTCAATATCCATAGTCACTCGAGTTTTACAAGCCCTCCCAGCTTCAAATGGTTCCCTCTCCTCTTCCACTCCCTCCCATCTCTTGACTTACTCCAAAAGAGTATTTTTTTGTCCTTCCACATCGCCAAACACTCGCTGATTCCACACCTTCAAACCTTTCTTTAGGGACTTAAATTTGCAAGCCAAGATATAGCTGGGATTTCCATAAAAATGGTAAGATGACCATCATTTTCGGATTTTGCCAAGAAATTCCTCTAACTTCAACCACATTTTCTCAAACTTGAAGTACCTTGGGCCTCTACAAAGACCTCTACAATCTAGGATGATGGGAAAGTGATCCAAACACAACCTGGGGAGTCTCTTTTGAAGAAGGTCCAGATAGTTGCCTTCCAATCCGATGAAATTAAAAATCTATCAAGCCTTGACCAAGAAGGGTGTTCTCAGTTGCTTGACCAAGTGAATGAACTGCCTGCAAGAGGATTATCTAGTAAATTTTGTTTAGAGATGAAGTTAGAGTAGTCTACCATTGGTGGGTTAGAACCGTCGAGTGACATTGAATTCACCACCAATACACCAAGGTAGGTCCCATATGCTGCTTAGATCAGCCAGCACATCCCATAAAAAGCTTCTTGTGCGATCTAGATTAGGTCCATAAACTCCTGCAAAGGCCCATTGATATCCATCCATGACATTCTTAAACGAGCCAGCTACCATAAAGTCTCCCAAGCAATCATCTATCTTTTCCACCATTCTTTTATCTCACATCACTAAAGGCCTCCTGACACTCCATTGGATGGTAATGCCACCCCACTTGGTAACAACCTCACATACTCCTAATAATGCAAAGGGAGATAAATGCCTTTTCATTTCTTACAAACATACAATGTCTATCTTCCATTTACGAAGCTGATTTTTGACTTTGGGGTGTTTTTCCTTCTCATTTAGCCCCCTCACATTCCATGAAACAAGTTTTGGTTTCATAAAACCACCTCCACTGCCCTTCCCTTCAATCTTCCACAGTTGGAGCTTTTTTCTCTTGCTTTATCATTTACCGTCTAGTCAAGTCTTTTTAACTGTTTTGCTCTCTTCTTAGTTGATGTGAGCTCCCCAGGTGATGCAGAATGAGTCTTTTCAGCCTCTATAGCTGCAAGGAGTGCTATGAACTGGTCCTTGAAACCATCACACGAAATCCCCACACAGTGCTGAATCTCCTTTGCCTTGTGGAGAACCCAATCTGAAGCCTGGATGCTGCTGTTTTTACTTGGATATAGAGAAACGAAAGGATTTGGTTCTTTCCTGCAAGCATCTTCACACGTAGATGTGCTTGTTGTTATCACACCCACAATGTGTGAGGCCAGGCCTAGCCTCTGCCAATACTCTCCTCCCTCAGTCCCACTCGTCTGAAACACAGCCATTGTGGTGTTTGTGGTTCCTGTAACCTCTATATCCTCTTCACAATCTCACTCCTCTGTTAAGTCATTTCCTAGGTTCAAAAGCTCACCCATTTCCAATGATGGCACTCTCTAAGGGTGAAACAAAAGTGTTCCCGTCGGTTTGGACAGTACAGCTGACTTTTTCTGTGTCAAAAACCAGTCCCATGTCAGTTGTATTTAACACCCCCCCCCCCCCCCCCCCCCGGGGCTAGGATACCGGCCACCGGCTCGCCTTCCTCCATTGGTTGATTCTATGGTGGCCTCGTCTAGTGATTGTCAGCCCCCGATGAGTGTTGAGCCGCTTTAGAGGTCAGCCCAAGTTCAAAGGTGGATCGACCTACATGCTTGAACACAAGCTGGTTAGTCATTTTTTATTTAGGTCTGGATCGTGAGCTTCCCAATTAGAGGATGCCAAAAATCTATTGATCCTCAATTAACTTGACTGAGTAAAGGTGTCCCTTGCAGGAGGAAAATCTAGTAAATCTTGCTCAGAGATGAAGTTAGGGAAGTCTGCCATTTCTGAATTGGAACGGGAAGCACCCAATCATTCACTCGAAAACCGAGTTACGTTGAAATCATTACAAATGCACAAAGGTAAATCCCATATGCTACATGGCTCTTCCAACTCATCCCATAATAACCTTCTTGTTTTATCTAGATTAGGACCACAAACAGCTAAAAAGGCCTACTGATACCCATCCTCAATATTCTTGAATGGGCAAGCCATCGTGAATTTCTCCAAGCATTCTTCCATCTTTTCCCCACCCTTTTGTCCCACATCATCAAGATGTCCCCGGGATCTCTAATGGAAAGGAATGTATTGCCAACCCACTTGGTGACAACCCCACAAACTCCTTATAATTTTTAAGGAAATAAACTCCAACTTTGTCTCTTGTAAACATACCATGTCAACTTTCCAATCATGAAGCGATCTCGAATTTTGAGTCACTTTTTCAACTCGTTCAGCCTTCGTACATTCCATGAGGTGATTTTGAACTTCACAAAACCACCTTCTTTCCTGACTAATGCTCCTTTCTCTTGTTTTGTAGTTCACTGACCAAGTAAGCCTTTTCAGCTCTCTCCCTTTTCTTGGTTGAGGTAAAATTAGGGGTTGAGTACAACAGGGACTCTCCAGCTTCACTGGCCATAAGAAGAGCTGTAAATTGATCTTCAGAACCCTCACATGAGAGCCTTACTCACCTTTGGGCCCCATGGCTTTTTTTAATACCCATTCCAATGCCTGCCTAATGTTGTATTTACTGGTAGGGGCACAGGCTCCCCCCACATTGGTGCATCACCGTCCATCTGAGCTTTGGTCTCTTTCAATACCACTTCAGACACCGAAATGGGCTCCCCTATCTCCTTTTTAGCCTTAAACTCCTAAAGAGTACACCCAACAAGAGCCGCGATGTGTTCTGTCCCTATCCCTTTCCATGTTGCGCCATCCGATTCCTTATCTTCACCATTTTCCACCATCTCAATGTGTAGTGATCTTAGCCACTTCTAGAGAAGTCACTGTGAGGCCCTCTTCCTCGTTCTCCCTGACTTCGGTTGCCCGATACCATTTTTCACATTCACAGACCTATTCCTCAGCTTCTTCCAATGCTGTTGGAGTAGAGGTCAACACCCCATCGGCCGAGACCCAACCCCTAGGTCACTGACTTCTGATGATGGTTTCTGTGTAACTTCTGGTAGGTGGATCGACGACACCAGTAGCTGAATAGCAGTTCCAGAGGTGAAGTCTATTTCGAATGAGACAGACCCAACTTTCTTGACCTGCCAAATGGATGGTCTTTGGGTTCAGCTTTCATCTTTCCTTTCTTAACCTAAGAGAATCTTTGCACCTAGGCCAGCCTTTTGTTTCGCAGGCCCATATTTCATTTCTGTACCCAACTTTGAACCAAAACCCTTTTCCTTAAAACCTGAGCCCAAATCCAATTCCACCTTTTGTAATAACCCATTGACCGCTTGCCTTATGTTCAGCAGTTACAATTTTACACTTCCAAGTTTGTGTACAAGACACCATCTTCTCTTCAGAATCCTTGAATAGTGAGCCTCCCTCTTTTACATAAGTTCTGTGATTATAGGCAAATGGCGCACATCACTTCCTGCTTGACTCACCAACGGTCATTTTTTTTTTTTTGTTTTTGATTGGCACCGGGTGTCCAAGAACAAAGTCTCTCAACTTCTAAGCCAACCCTCACTGACAATCTCCTTCCTGCTGTTATAAACATCTCCAATGGCTGAAGCTGGTTCGAAGAAACAGTGCCTCCATGTATGACTGCAAATTCTTTCTCAAAGCACAGCTTCATCTGTTTGCAATTCTTGATTTGTTTTGAGTCACATTTTCCTCCATTCGTTATGCTGAAGCATTCCTTTTGGAGCTTTGATGCTAACTCTTCCATCCCCTACCCTCCGCCTCTTCGGGGATAACCATGGAGCCTCTTCTTCCACCACCCCTCCTACTGCCACATATCTTCCATAAGAATTTGAGGACTTCTAGGCATTGAAGCACTACTACCGGCGTGGGATGTTGCATAAAAACCCTTCCATTCTGCTGAGGAAATACACTCTTCCAGTGTGTTCAGCAGCCACTTCGCAATTGGAACTCCAAGAACCAATTCTTTTGTATCCTTTTTGCTTCTCTATACTATGCAAATAGAACTAACTCTACCACCGGAATCTCAAAGATCTTGGACTTCACTAGTATTTGTTTTGAGAAACCGTATTCCCCCCATCTTGAAATATATAATAGGTAATCATTAACTCCAAAAACATTGAGAAAGATGTAAGCTGGATTAAGTTTCTGTCGCATTTCAATGAGACACGCTAAAAGATAATCTTATGTAAGATTTGATTTTGAGGTTGAGTTCTTTTGGTCTTTTGGAATTCCCCACACTGTGCATTGTGAATGTGTTATCACTAAAGCTAAATATTTTAAGTTTAGTTGTAAGTGTTATTACTGTCTCTGAAGCAGTTGAGAATACTTCTTTTAAGCTAAATCTTCATCAGGGGTGCAAGTCCCAGTCTGAACCCTAGTCTTTTCCCTCAAAACGAGAAGGCAAATGCACTGTAAAGGTCCTTGGCTAAATCTATATTAATTGGATTTAAGAAGTATAATATGAGGAAAACGTCTCAGTGAATCTGAACTGGGTGGTTCCTGATTTTTGGTACCTGAAAATCTGTAGTTAAATTTTCTGCTGGTGACTTAAGGTAGATTCCGTACAGGGAGGGTCAGTTCTGAACTTTTCTTTTCCTAGGAGATGTGGTAAAGCTATTAATTCAGGAAAAAATTCTCTTTTGTATTAGACTCGACCTTTGTTGCAATTACATTTTGGCTAATCTCTAGTTGTTTTGTAGCATTAGAGAATAATATGAAGTACTGATTTCTCATGCATCCTGCAATTGTGAGATTTGATAATGTTAAAAGAAAATTAATATAATGAATTGATGTAACATTCCTTCATGGAATTGGGAATCAGTTTCTTGTTATAATTTTCCTTCGCTTTGGAACATCCTTTGCGATAATAGTACATACCTCTAAACGGGGAAAGAAAATAAGGTTTAAACCAGACACTTGTACCTTTTGAAACAGGATATCAGTTGTGTGAATTCTACTATAAAAAATGTATGGTTATATTTAACATATGGTAGAAATAGCCTTCTGCATCTTGACTTAAAGCAACTCTATTGCATTGTTAATGAAATGATGATTACTTATCTACCTTTTAATTAATATATTACTTGATTATTCTTACCCTAATGGAGTCGAAAGTGTGGACTAGTGAATGCTATTGTTGAGATCATTTGTCTATATCTCAGGGTAGACTTTCTTTTATAGTTTATACCGTTGTCTGTGAATGCAAGTGTATACTTATGTTAGTTTTTTCTGACTCTGAAACAAAGCTTTTTTAATATTATTTTTTATGTTTCTAATTGTTTATGAGGATTATAGGGGCATAAATTGATGAGTTACATTTTCATCTTGTTTGTGTACAATTGTGCACTAATAATTGTTCATATATTCTATCTTCCTATTATGCTACAGGTCAGATGGTGCGTCAACATCAGACACTCGTAGGATAAGAAGAAGAAGTATTAGCATTACTCCTGAGATTGGTGATGATATCGTAAGGTTGATGTTTGTTTCATCATTGTTCAAAAAGAATGGTTGCTCAGTTGAGCTGACCTTATGTTTATTACTGATGTGTTTGCTCATTGATACATGGCCCATTTGGTATCAAGCGTCAGAAAAATTACATAAAGAGGACTCTATTATAAAATTTATATATTTAGTGTCATTTGCAAAAGTTTTGGGGTTGCATAGACTAAGCAATTTGATTATTTATTGGTCGTTTTTCATTTTTTTTCTTCCTTCATCAGATTTTTCTCTAGTCAATTACATCTTTATGAAGTCCATAGCATTAGTATGAAGTAAGAGGAAAGATTGTGCTGCATGTTTTTGAGATTTATCAAGTTCTGAACCTCTCACTCTTGCCATAATTGGTTACTTTAAAGTAGAAATAGAATGAAAGGGAGTGTTAAAGCTATTTTGGATACTTAGAAATATAGAATGCATTTTTTGATAAGTGAATGTTATTTGATTTGATCTAAAAAAAAAAGATAGAACATGAAATATCATCTTGATACTGTCTTTTTTTATTCTACGATCTAAAATTGACAGCATGACAACAATGTAAGAAAATAAAGTACAGGAAAAAAGTGAGAAAATCTTAGGCATTGTGCATTGTTTGATTATACAATAAAAACTTGGCAGCATCACATCAATCAAAGTCTCCTTCCATATATTTTTCTTTTCATGAAAAGGCCATTTAAGAGTAAAAGGCCAACACGTAGGAAGAAGCTCAGAGTTCATGCAAGTGCTTTGTCTTTGGGCTAATGGCTGAGTTTTTTGATTTTGGCAAGTTGATTTTATTAAAAGTGCAAAGTGGCATATACAAGAGGATGTGCTCGATTAGGGAGGAGAAGAAAATACTTTAAGCTGAGTTTAAAAAAATAAAATAAAAAAATCTAAAATCTCTTACTTTGTGACCATTGAAGTCAGATAATGCATGTGTTAAGGATATGTATTTTCCCGCTTCGGTATTCACTCATGTTGAGGCAATTTACAGGCTGAAAGAACGGTTTTCTATAACTTTGCTTTTCATTAAGTCTGTGTTATCATTTTTGGTGCAGCAGGTTGGATGCTGTGTACTTGTGCGAAACATCAAACTCAACAATAATTTGTTTTTATAATGTGTGGACAAGTTGAGCTGTTTAGCTCTATTTGGTTTTCAAGAAATTGGCATATCAACTTGGGCACTTCACCACCTAGGTTGTTCTATAGTAGTCAAGTGCTTCGCTAATCCTATTTTTGGATAAGGCATGGCTTTTATTTGAATAAGCGTGTGCCTTTTTTTTTTCTTTTTTTCTTTTTTTTTTTTAACTTTTGGATTATACGAATTTGTTCTATGTGATGAAATAACTTGGTATCCAATCAAATCCTCAGGGCTGTACGTGCAATGAATGAAACATTGAAGCAAAATCGTCTTTTGAGAGAGCAAGGCGATGACAGGTCATTCTCCCCTTCTTCAAGTGACAGAAATTCAGATCTTCAGAAAAATGTATGTCTTGGTATATGAACAGAGGACCATATTTGTACGTAACATTGTTTTCTTCATTAGCGTCGTCGTGATTTTTATTACAATTATATTATGTTTAGACTAGGGGTGCTACCCGCACCATACGGTGCGGGGTAGCCCCCTCCCCGCACCCCGCCCCGCACCATGCGGGGGTGGGGTTTTCCTCCCCGCCACCCGCCCCCGCCCCGCTAGGCGGGGTGCGGGGCGGATACCCAATCCGCTCCCGCTTTATTTTCACTTCAAATATTAACTATATTTTATTATTTTAAAAAATTATTTCTAGATCTAAAAGTGATAAAAAATATATGTTTAGATCTAAATTGTAAATTTAAATTTTGTAAATATGACTATAATTTAAAAATTATGTCATTTTTAAATTTACTAATGCATATTTTGTGTAAGTTGTAGTGTAGTAGTTTTTAAACTATATAGTTTTTAAATTTGCTAATGCATAATTTGTGAACAAGTCTAACAAATTATAATATATATTTATATATACACAATTTGTAAAATATAAATATATATTTATATATAAACATATATTTATGTTTTTGTAAATTTAAATATTTATGTTTATATATATAATATATATATATATATATAGGTGAGGGCGGGGCGGGGGAAATGCGGGGCGGGGTTGGGCTCTCCCCGCCCCCCGCCCCCGCTAGGGGGTCTAGATGCGGGGCGGTGTACCCCGCCCCGTCGTGCGGGGGCGGGGCGAACGGGGGCGGGGTAGCGGGGTGCGGGGCCCCGTTGCCCACCCCTAGTTTAGACCATAAGATAGATGGCTATGTTCTTCCATTTATGTTATATAAGAGTGCCCTACTTCATACATTTTTTTATGAGATGGGCTGTATTTATTATCCCGGAGGGATATTTTTATGTTATTTAATTTTGGGTTTGTTTGTCACCTGTTATTGTTTGGTATTATATTTAGGAAAAATCTAGTCGCAAGCACAATTATGCACTAATATGTGCACCATTTTATTGTGATTGGTCAAAAAGTAAATTTTATTGAAAACAGTGCTAATTAAAATTTTAAGTATGAAGGAATCAGTATTAGCACGCAGATTATTACGCGACTTTGCTTGTATGTAGCAAAACTCATTTATTTATCACTATCCTCTTTCCTTTTCTTTCTTTCTTCTTCTTCTTCTTCTCTCTCTCTCTCTTTTTTATTTATTTTTTATTTTTTTATTTTTAAATTTGAGGTGGTCAATGTATTATCATCCGTTGTTCTAATTGAGCTGTACCAAAACTAAAAAAAAATTAAAATCACAAATGAAAAGGAAAAAAAAAAAAAAAAAAAACACTGCATTCCCCCCAGGAACCTTGCAGTCCACCACCATGCGAGGCGGAACGGGATGGGGAATCTCCACTGTGCAGAGTGGTGGAGTCGCCCTTCATCTTCTGTGGTGGGAGCAATTTGTTTCTTTTTTTTTTTTTTTGGTGCTAATATGGGAAAAAACCCACAAAAATATTCTTTTTTGGGGGCTAAAGTGGCAAAAAGTAAAAATACACTTTTCTAAAACTGTTTCAAAGCATAGTCTTAAAATGCTAACATATGGCAGGAATTTGTAGTATGAAATTCTGAGAGATATTGTCTTTCTATACTCATTCTGAGTCATGAACTGGTTTTTACAAAAGATTGGTTTCTTGATTATGCATGTAAACGTTTGCTTTACAAGCTTCCATAAATAATTTCTGTTTGCTTCCACCTACTATTGCTATAGATCTTTGCATTCCCCCATTTTGCTGTCACCACACCTCATTCTTTAACTCAAGCTGTCCACATTGACTTCATAAATATTCTTTGATACTGCTCTTAAAAGAATCTCCCTTTAATATCCCTGTGCTCGTGTCATTCTGTGGACTTCATTAGGATGCGAAGTAAAAGTTGATGCTTGAACAGTCAAAAGTTAAATTGGAAATAAGATCTATGAGAAAATAGAATAGAATAAGTTTATCATCTTTTTGGGAAAAATGGCACATCACTTGTTCTAGAAATTGAAGTTTCATCAAAAGAAAGAGGTGTGGTTAGTTTCTGTTAGAAAGAGCTTGTATATGCTTAGTGCAATCCTACCATATACTGACTGTTTAGGAGTAGTCAGCTTAGTTGGGAACCTATTTATTACCAGTGTTAAAATTCACAGCTTGATTATATGACTTGCAATCAATACATGCTTTTTTATTCTGAAGTGTGGTTAATATATCATCTTCCTAGGTCTCTGCATGGTTGTTAATTACTTTTTTCACTCTACTTTAGGTCTCTAGTTTCCATTGTGATGGTCATCGTGACATATCTGGTGAAAGGTCTGCTCTTTTTTCCCTTCCCCGGAATCAGATAAGTTCTCAAGGGGCAGTCTCCTTGCCCTCATCACCAAATGAATATAGGAGACAAACTTCTGAGAGAAGTGGGCATCCAGAATATGGCGGCAATGATGAATTGGTCTCAGCATGGAATAAAATTCTTGACTCTCCCATGTTTCAAAATAAACCTCTCTTACCTTTCGAAGAATGGAATATTGATTTTTCTGAATTGACTGTTGGAACACGTGTTGGGATAGGTAAGCACTATTATTTTTAACATTCTATGCATTACTAGTTTATGCTTCCTGTTTCATGTTCTCTTAAAAAAAAAAACAGTTTTATATCCCCCCCTCCCCCTCCCTCCTTCTGCCTTTTGCTACAGTGAATGTGAACTGAAAAAACAAAAAAGAATATGAACATGAACTGTGTTTTTCATGGTACTTTTTACTAGGGTTGCACTCACTGCTGTGTTGCCTTTCTATTTTCTTACTTGCCCAAGAAAAGGGAAGGACTAATGAATAGGATAGTCCTCATCTGCTCATTGCCAAATCTTAAAATCATATCTTTTAACGCATCAGTTATTTTGCCTTGTTCTACTTTGCTGACGCTTCTATCAAAAAATCAGTGACTTCAAATTTCAAGTTGTTCATAATCTTTTGTGCATTGTCACATCTAGGTATAAGTGGTGGAGCTAGGAAGTACATATGTGGAATGGAATTGACAATTTGAAATATAATAATAAATTTCCTTTTTTGTTAGATAAGATAATTTTATTGATGATGAAAATAGAGTTAGGCATACTTGGGGTACTGATGCAGGATGTAGAATAGAGATTATTTTGACGGCTAGCTAAATAACAGAAGCTAGAGATTGAGATTGAGAACAACGCAAACAGAGAGAGTACTCTGAGATAAACTCTGAGATTAGGGTTTGCTTATAAAAATCAAATATATCTTCTGAAGCCCACAAGCCGGGCTTAAATAGCTAAGGAAAAAGGCAAAATTACAATTATGACCAAATAATAATATACGGAATAAAATAAGTATCTTGCTAAAATCTAGCCGAAAATCTGGAATAAAATCGTTTCTCACAATAAACATTACCATAAAAGAAAATTAACCAAAAATGAAGAAATAGCTAAAAATGACGATTCGGAGGGGAAAACGGCTGATTTTGGGCTTGAAGTGGGGACCACCAAGCATAACATGGTGACCACGACGTGCACATCAAAGAGAGCTTTCTGAATTGGGGTCATATCCGTGATTTTTACACCTGTAGCCAAAGTTATGGCCAAAACACTAGCTCATGCAGATCGCTCCCCTTTTCTTGCCAACCGAGGAATGCCATCTCTTCGCCCAACCGATGAGTCTTCATCTTTTTTGGCCATTTTTCTGCTAATCTACCTTCTCAAGGTAGTCCAATGCTATTAACGTTAGATCATTTATAGACTCATATCTTCCTATATCAATCTCCCCTGGTTGGAAAGAACTCGCCCTCTAGTTCACGCCATCATCGGTTAAAGCATGGAAGGTGTTTGATGTTGAACACATCTGAAGTCTTCATTTGATTGGGAAGACATAACCTATATGTATTGTCGTTGATCTTCTGGAGAACTTCACAAGGTCTAATCTTCCTGTCCTTCAACTTCTTGTACTCGCTAACGGGATAACAATAACAGGTTAACATAGTCCAAACAAAATCCCCAATTTCAAAAAGTACTTGGGGACAACGATTGTCGACTTGAGCCTCGTACTTTGCATTGCTCGCTAGGAACTGCCATCTCCTCGGCCTTAACGTTCAGGTGACTAATCTGTGGAACAGGTTCCAAGTCAAGGATGCCTGGCAGATTATGTCCATACAAAACCTCAATGGGCTCAGCTGTGTAGTTCGGTTGTAAGCAAACTCTACTTGAGATAAGGCGAGGTCCCACTGTTTCGGCTTAGTACTGGCCAAGCTTCTCAGAAGGTTGCCCAAACTACGATTCACCACCTTGATCTGTCCGTTTGTTTGGGAGTGGTAGGCACTACAAAAGTTCAGCTTCATTCCCTTTTTTCCCACAAACTCTTCCAAAATTTACTTATAAACTTCATATTCTGATTTAAGGTGATGGACCGAGGAACACCATGCAAGCGAGCCATCTCCTTGAAATAAAGATGGCAAATCCATGTGGCATCTATGGCCTTTTTGCACGCTACAAAATGGGCTATCTTGGAAAATCAGTCTACCACAATGAAGATTAAATCCATGGCGCGTTGGGTTCTAGGTAAACCCAAGACAAAATCCATGCTAATGTCAAGCAATGGACCCTTGAGTACAGGTAACGGAGTGTAAAGCCTAGCATTGGTGAGGGTGCCCTTTGCTCTTTGGCACACAAAACATCGCCACATCACTGGTCAATTTGGGTCAGTAGTAATCTACGACAATCAAAGCCAAAGTCTTTTGTTTCCCAAAGTGCCCATTGCCATGTAATTCCCGTATAATGTGTTCTCTCAAAGAACATAATGGAATACACAACTGTAGGTGATGAAACAAAAAACCATCGTGTAAAAGAAAGTTGCTTTGCTTATCCCCCCTTAGTCACCTCCATAAAAATCTTCTTGAAGGAAGGATCTTCTGCATATAGATCCTTGAAAGTGTCAAAGCCCACCACTCTGGCACTCATGGTAGTGAGGAGTGACACCTGTCGACTTAAAGCATTTGCAACCCGGTTGAAGCTCTCCCGATTGGTGTCTCAACAAGAACATGAACTGTTGCAGATAGGCGACCCACTTGGCTCGTCATGCTTCTGTTGCACCAAATAGTGTCGTTAGTACTTCAAGGATTGTGCAATGGCGTAGAATCTCAAGTTGTGCGTGGAGTAGTTTTTCTTCGATTCCCATAGTTTCTCACTAAAAAATGTAACAGGTCCCCCTTCTTGACCCAGTACACTGCCAATACCCACTTCGGAAGCATTGCATCTCACCTTGAAGATTTTCTGAAAAACAGGGAGTGCCAGAACTTGTGCTTCTGTCATCTTCTTTTTGACTAGCCTGAAACTGGTCTCTGCTTCCTCTGGCCATTGGAATTATTTATTAATTATTTTTTAATAAGTAAATGATTATATTAATATTAATATGAATAGGCAAATCTCAAGTACACAAGGGGGTATACAAGAGGTAACACCTATAAGCAAGAAATACCTACTTATAAGTCAGGTGCACTTTAGGAAGAAGAAATAGAAACAAGAAAATCATGTAAATCAGGGCCATTGAAATCTACAGCTTTGGTCCAAAAAAAATAAAGTTTTAACAAGAAGTAATCTAATCTCCTCCAATGAACGTTCCTTGTCTTCAAACATCTGGTCATTTCATTTCTGCCAAATGCACCAAAGAATAGATATAGGAATCATTTTCCACATAGCTGAGATTTGTGGAATACCACCTAGGTTTGTCCAACATGCTAGAAGTTCGACCACTGTTGCAAGCATAACCCAGGCTAGCTCTACCTGTCTGAATACATTGGCTCCCCTTTTCTCACCAACCGAGGAATGCCATTTCTTGCCCAACCGTCTTCATCTTTTCCTGCCGATTTTGCACTGATCTATCTTCTTGAGATAGTCCAGTGCTATTAACGTCAGATCATTTGCCAGCTCAGCATCATCAAACTCGAATCCTCGTGCATCAGGTACACTGGGGTTATAAAACAGATACACCTTGTGAGAGAGGGTGAAGAGGAGCAAGAAAATCCTTGGAAGTTAGAAAGCATAGGTGAGCTACCAGAAACTGATAAGAGTATGTCCAAGAAGAAAGTCTTAAGGTCTTCAGCAGTCCTTTGAAATGTTAGCGATTTCTTTTTGTCCATATAAATCACATCAAAGAAACTGGTATAATTTTCCTTACTATGCTGTCTTTCAAACAACTTGCTAACATCTCCACCACCTATTTAGGTATCACCCAACTCAATCAAAAGATACTTGTTACAGGTTGCTATAAAGTGGTAGCTACCTTGCAATAGAGTAAGTGATAATCTATTGATTCCCTATTCTGCTTGTGCGTACATCACTCTACCACCATAGCATTTCTCTTTCTTAGGTTGTCCAAAGGAAGGATCTTCCCGAGGGCTGCCAAACAAAAAGGCCACTCTACCACTATTATGATATTCATCCTTGTATTCTCTTTTTGTCAACCTTATTGATTGACTAACAGTTTGTTACCCAAGTTTAACAGAAGATTTCATTTTCGTATATATTGCTGGTTGTTGGGTTTCGGTGAACTTGCTTTATTAAAATTTCTTGGCACCACATACTCCATACACCTCCCTTATAGAAGGCTATACACGAACCAGGAGCATTTCTGCACACAATTTCCTCATGAGTATTGTTTGAGATTTCACCTCTGTATTGTCCCATTGTTTTGTTGTTTTGGATCTAATGAGTTAAAGCTCTCTCTCTCTCTCTCTCTCTCTCTCTCTCTCATTTGTGTTGGAGGATAGGGCTTGTGAAGGATCAACACGAAGGACTGCTTTTTAAAGATTGAAAAATAGAAAGCCTCTTATCAATTTGTATCAGCTGCTTCTGTCCAACTGGAATTTTACTTCTATAAAAAGATAAATGAATAGATAAATAAAAAGAATCCACTGGAAATGAAACTTTACCCAATAGATTCTTTCGAGAAAGCTTGCTCAAGATGGAATGATTTAATACTATTGGCTGACCTCAGCAAGCTTGCATAAGGCTTATCTTTCTTTGGAATAGTATTTTATGGCTTGTTGGGCATCCCATATTTCTCACGTGTCTTGTAATTGTTCTGAAACCAGAATTGTATTTTCCAATATATTAGCAAGTAACAGAATAAAATATCAGAGAGCATGTCAAAGCATTGGAGGTTCTGTTAAGAACAAAGATGAAACAATAATACACTTTGTATATTGCTCCAATTTCTGGAACCTACTTTATAGAGTTGAGATTTGTTGTATTTTCCATATCTAGGTTTCTTTGGAGAAGTTTTTCGTGGCATATGGAATGGAACTGAGGTGGCAATTAAGGTTTTCCTAGAGCAAGATCTAACTGCTGAAAACATGGAAGACTTCTGCAATGAGATATCCATTCTCAGGTATATATTAGTTTATATGTTATGGTCAAACTTTTCATCTCCTTTTAACTTACGTGCTTGTTGTGCTTGTGTCCATGTGTGGTTTCTCTCCAGCCGTCTTCGACATCCTAATGGTAATGCTCATTCACCTGCTATTGTTTGAAATATGTCTTTTCATCTTTTGTTGTTCTATCTTAGCTCAATGTGTTGTTTAAGGCTGTTTGAAACCTCTGGTGTTATTAGCAAGTATCAAAGAGTATCGAAAATTGATGACTTGAGTGATGCTGGTTTTGCAGTTATTTTATTTCTTGGTGCATGCATGAAGCCTCCACGGTTGTCAATGGTTACTGAATACATGGAATTGGGATCCTTGTATTATTTGATTCACTTGAGCGGTCAGAAGAAGAAGCTTAGCTGGCGGAGGAGATTAAAAATGTTGTGTGATATCTGCAGGTATGCTCAGTCTACCTATAAGTTGAACGAAGTTCCATCCTCTTGCTCTGCCTGTTGCTCAAAAGTGTATGCCCTATCATTGTTTGCTGCGATATTTGTAGTCCACAAAATCAATACTTTTTACATGACCCTCCTTTAACACAGCTTGTTTGGGAGGAGGGAATGGAATGGAAAAATAGAAATTTTTAGAATATTTCATTCTTTCCTTGTTTGGGAGTTAAATTTGGAAGGAATGGAATGTGCATTCTATCGTTTGGAAGTTCACAATTAAGAGGGAATGGAATGAATGGAAAGGAACTCTTATTCTTACCAATTTCGGAGGCAATGAAAAAGGAATTTAAGAAAATGGCATAATAGTAATGTTGTCACAATATATTCAGTTTTATTATATACTTCTAAACAGGGTTATTTACTTTCCATTCTCTTCTTTTAAAACATCCAAACAAGAAAGATACACTCATTCTATTTCTTTCCCTTCCATCCATTATACTCATTCCATTCCATTCATTTCCTTTCCATTCTTTTCTGTTCCATCCATTCATTCCCCTATAAACTCCCAAGCGAAGCCTAATAGAGACTATGGGTGGAGGAGGGATACGATCTTTGATGGAACAGTAGGTCCAGGAGAGAATTCTTTTGCAGTTAGTAATTTAGGGAAATACTTTATGTAATTTTGCCGGGAGGAGTTAAGTCAAAATGCAGCAGAGGCCTTTTAAAACTGTTGCGGTTGGCATATACCTATGTATCGCAGAAAAACTTCCTAAGGACAAATTATAGGATCACCTTGCTTCACTGGAATTGCATGTCAGTCATGAAGCAAGCCTATGGAATGTGCTTTGGTGGAATTGATAATTTTATTATGGCACAGACTAGTGGCCTGATAAGGGAAGGTAGTTACAGAATTGGATGAGTTGGTGAAAAACTTTGGGAATGATTGTACTGTTACATCTAGTGGAACAAAGATGGCGTCACATGAGATAGTTGGCTGTGATAATTGTATTTATTGCACCAAGACCATTACGACGCTAAGAGGGGATCAGAGAGAGGCGATACCTTATTCATGAAGAAGTGCTAAATGCTTGGAAGATTTGTCATCTTGCAAGACTATGTGAAGTTGGCTGGATGTATACATTATATTGCAACTACTTCTTGCGGCTGTTATTATTATTTAATTACTTTCTACGATTGTCGCCATGATCGTTATCAAAATTGAAAATTCCATTTGTTAGATGACTTTAAAAGTGATGAAAAATATTGATTTCATGTTGAGTTGAGCTTCCTGCTGTCAATGTAGGGGTTTGATGTGCATACATAGGATGAAGATTGTTCATCGTGATATAAAGAGTGCAAACTGCCTTGTGAATAAGAATTGGACTGTCAAGATCTGTGATTTCGGGCTCTCAAGGATAGTAACAGAATCACCAATGAAAGATGCTTCATCTGCAGGAACTCCAGAATGGATGGCACCTGAACTTATTCGAAACGAATCCTTCACCGAAAAATGTGATATTTTTAGCCTGGGAGTGGTGATGTGGGAGCTCTGCACTCTAAGTAGGCCGTGGGAAGGCGTACCACCAGAGAGGGTAATTTTCTTATATGATGAATTTTCATTTTATGTTTAGAGTGATTTTCATCGCGATATACAGATACGTAGAATTATTAAGGCAAGGAACCCTTGCACTGTGTCTTCAGGTTGTGTATGCTGTTGCTAATGAGGGTTCCCGACTGGATATCCCTGAAGGTCCACTTGGCGGGCTTATTTCAGGTTCAGTTAACCAAAAAAACTCGGAACTGTCTAAAGAAAGAGATTTAGCTTAGCTTCACTCAATTTGTATTCCTGACAGGCTCTTGTTTCCGTTTGTTGGCAGATTGTTGGGCGGAACCGCATGAGCGGCCAAGTTGTGAGGAAATACTTTCCCGCTTGCCCAACTGCGATTACTCGCTCTGCTGATACAACCTGTTTGCTCGTGTACAGGAAGAGAGAGAGAGAGACATGGTAGAGGTGTTACATTTTGTTTCCGGCATAAGTTGCAAACGTAGATGTTTTTTTTTTTTTTTTTTTTCATTTTTGACTAGCTCAAAATTCCCCACGCTTTTAATCATTTTTGTGCAATCAAATCAAGATCAGATAATGGGTTTATTTCTATATCTGTTGAAAACCGCAAATCTCTGTTATTGCACCCAACGTGTTTACATGGCTAGTTAAAAAGAGTACAGACAAAAGTTGTATGACAACAAAAACGTGGGTTTGAAGCTCATACATGTTACAATATCCAGTACAATTTGGTTCTCTCTTGATCAACAAATTGTGTCAATCCATTCTTAAAACTCATTTCAATCAGGGATGGGGCGGCTGTTCAATGCATCCTCAAAGCGACTGCAAGAGTCTACCCTCATCTCTGTACTCATGTCGTTCTCCTCCGGTGCTGGATAGTAATCCTCTCTTAGCTGCACATCTCTCAGATTTGGTACTCTAAGCAGGAATGACAAAAAATGCTCATGAGCCGTACCGTGGATGAAAAGCTTCCTCAGTGCAATACATCCTCCAAGCAAACCAGCTCCCGGAAGTGTTAGACTCCTCTGATTAACATCGCTGTCCTGAGGTGGCCAATAATCAAGCTCTTCCAGACTTGTCAAATCCCCAATTCCATTCAGGAAAAACCTCTCCCACAGGCTCAAGTCCATTTGCCCCGACGGTGCAGTCAGTGCAAAACCTAATGTGTCTCCGCAATCCAACTGCATCTTCGACAGCTGGGTGTAACTTGCAAGTGTGCTCAGCCCGAACTCCCGCTCCACCGGCTTGGGCCTTCCCCGGCAATCTCCCTCGACCTTTATACGAATCTCCTCCAAGCTTGGACAATACTCAAGACCCGCCACTGGCAATGGAGTCAGAAGCTCGCCAACACCAATCCACAGAGACAGATACCTGAGCCGCTCCCAGCTCTTGAGCCAAAACCCATTTCCATTGCTTGCCATATACGAGCAATCCGCCTTGGCTGAAGCTTCCGATGAGTACTTGCATTTCTTCCTGTTGCCCATCCCGTCCATTTCACCGCCACTGAAAAAATCGATTACACGAGTTGCATTCTCACACTCCTCCTCATCCCCTTCATGGATATCGAAATCATAAACGCCTTCCTGAGTATCCTCCTCAATACCACCCAAATCCTCTCCCTCTCCCAAATTTTCCCACACGCAATCTATGTGAAGCCGCTCGATCCGATCGCGAATTGGCTCCAGCGCTCTCAAAGACGCCGCCGCATCGAGATTTATACAAGCAGAAATCCCGACCTCAACCAAAGTCTTCCGCAGCAAAGAAGCCAAAGTCCTCAGTCCCTTCCCAGTAATCTTCTTGCACCCAACAACCTCAAACTTCTTTAATTTACCACACCCCCTCGCGATCTCGATCAAGCCCATATCGTCCAAGTCTGCCGAGTTTTTTATCGACAGCGACTCCAGCCCTCGACACAAGGCAATCCCATCCAATTGCGACCCAATCGCCATGCACACACCATGAAAATGTCCCAGCTTCAGCACCTTCAGCTTCGAACGATTGGAGCCAAGCGCTTCCAGCGCTAACCCACTATCTCTCACGTTCTTGCACACATCCAGGACCAGCTCCTCTAGCAGAGGCAGGCTAGTGAAGAGGTCCACTAACGTCGCACGGCTGATTCTCGCGTCCTCGGAACTATACCCGTCTTCGTTTGGGTCCCCGCGGGTGTTCGACAAGGACGTAGTGTCTGCCAGGTGGAGAAGCGTGAGCTTTGGGCAGTTTCTGGATATCGACAACAAAGCCTCGTCTCCGACGAACCCATTGTACCTCGGATCGAACACGCAGGCTAAGAGGAGGTGTTTAAGGTTGGGGCAAGCAGCCGCGATGTCTTGGATCTCGAGGGATTTGAAGCCCTCTGCGAAGGACTTGGTGAGGAGGTCGAGTTTGGTAAGGGAAGCCGAAACAGCCGGATAGGCTCGGAGAACTGGGGGGAGATCCTCGGACCAGTAGTAGAATTCGGATAGGTCCAGGGAAGAAAGGGAGGGGCATTTGTCAAAGACCGGAGAGAAGTCGGACCCGACGGGGAGATGAGGGCGTTGATGCCAGCGGACGAGCTTGAGATGACGCAAGGCGGGCCATTGGGGTGAAAGGAGGACCTGGAGAACGGAGGGAGAACGGGCATAGACGGTGAGGGATGTGACGGAGGGGAAGGCGTGGCGGAGACGGCGAGCGAGAAGGAGGGGATCGTAGGAAGATGATGAAGAGGAGAGAAGGGAATGACCCCAGGGAGAGAGAAGGGAGAGGTCCAGATGGGTGACGGAGCGGAAACAGGGGGGGATCATGAAGAGGTCGCGGGCGTTGCCGCGGAGGACGAGGGTGGTGCGGGTTGGCCTCTCGAGTTGGAGGAACTTGTGGGAGACGAGGGAAACGGAGTTGCGGGTGCGACTGTCGGAGATCAAAGCGATGATGGTGCTGAGAACAGCGTCGGGAAGGTCGTTGATGGTGGTGGCCATGGCCGGAGACTTTGGTAATGGTATTGGGAGTTGGGGGCTGTGAATATGGAGTTGGGGGCTGTGAATATGGAGATACTGGTTTCAGGCTTTGATTGGACGACGACGACGACGATGAAGAAGAAGAAGAAGAAGAAGGTCTGATTCCCGGACAGACATTGGTTTTGGGGATTGGAGAGAGAGAGAGAGAGAGATGGGGGTGGGAGGGAGGTGGGTGTGTCAGGGGGTGTTACTCTGGAGACCCACGTGAATACGATGTATTAGGATTTGGGCAAAGTACTCCCATCCACCTGTCTTCTCCGATATATATGACCGAATTTATCTTTTTTTTTTTTTTTTTTTTCTTCTTTTTAACTACCTCGTTTTACTTTACATATTTTTGCCCTCGCCTCTTCTTATTTTTTATTTATTTTAAAGATGAAATAAGATGAGATAAAATAAAATAAAATTTTTTAAAATATATTAAGATAAGATGAGATAAAATATATGTTTATTTTTAAAAATAAGATGAGATAAAATTTTTTAAGATATGTTGAGATGAGATGATATTAGATGAAATATATATTTGTTTTTAGAGATAAAATGAGATTAATTTGATTTTGTTATAGTTAGTAATATGATGAGACTTACAAGTACTTGTAGTATTTTTTATAATATTTTATTTATTTACCAATGTTACAATTTTTTTTCTACTTTTTAAATTTTGCTGCTTCCTTTGTTTATTTATTTACCAATGGTATATTTTTTTCGTTGATTCCTTTTTTTTTAATTGAGAGAAACTATTTTTTTTTTTTTGGTTGCTTCATTTGTTTATTTATTTACCAATGATGCATTTTTTTTTATTGCTGCTTCCTTTTTTATTAACCATTTGGTCAAATTTTTTTCTGCTTATTTTGTTTATTTATTTACCAATAGTAATTATTTTTTTGCTGCTTTTTTTTTTTTAACCATTTGGTCTTTTTTTTTCCTGTTACTTTCTTTGTTTATTTATTTACCAATAGTAATTTTTTTTTTCTGCTTCCTGTTTTTTTTTACCATTGTCTTTTTTTTTTTTTTTTTTTGGCTACTTCCTTTATTTATTTACTAATGGTGTAATTTTTTTTAGATGAAAACTTGAGATCTTTTGATATGAAAACTTGAGACGAAAATTTGAGAAGAAACTTGAGATCTTTTGAGATGAAAACCTGAGAAGAAACTTAAAATCTTTTGAGATGAAAATTGGTATATCAAAATATGTGTTTGTTTTTGTAAAATTTCTGACAGTACGAAAACTTTGAGAAGTTTTTAAAGTTTTAATTTTTAGTCGCGAAAACAAGCAAGACCTTAATCGCTTCGATCCGATCGGTTTATAGGAAAATTTTCCTATTGATCCATTCCTTTTCCAAGCTGAGACCTTACTCTTAGAGATCATACCGGACTCTTGTAATTCCAATTCGGTCTAATTAGTATAAAATGGGTCAAACATACAAAATATTCAAAATCGCTTTTAACTTATATTTTCGACCAAACTAAACAAAAAATAACAATTTTTATATTTTTTAATATCAATTATTTAATTTTATTTGTACATTTTATACTTGAAATTTGTCTGAACTAAGTGGAAGAAATATTTAAAATTATCCATATCCATCCATGGAAATTAGCAATCATTATAATAAAGTTAAAAATAAAAAATAGAGAAAATGAAATTGAAAAATGTAATATCCTCCATACTCCAAATACATATAGTCAATGACGATAGATAAAAATTACATAATTAACTTATACAATTATTATATAAAATAATATAAATAAAAAATATTTTAAAAACCATATATATATATACTTAGTTGGTCCAATCCAAAAAATCTACACTCCAGGATTGGATTGAAAACCGATTCTAAGGTTATATGGACTGAAATCAACCGATATACTTATCGATCCGATCTGGTTCAGACCAAAGCATTCGGTTTGGTCGGATTATTCGATATAGACCGATAAGCTTATACCCTTAGTTAAGACTTTGTCCAACATGAGCAAGTGGACGGACGGGTGAATGGTAAATCCTATTGTTAAACTATCTATACAATCACTAGATCTATATAAAATAGCGTTACTCTTTATATTTGGTGCAGATTTGAATCTAGAAGTTGACCTGTATTTTATATTATGTAGATTGTATGTGGTGTAAATACTTTCAAATAAAATTATTCAAATATAAATCTAAACTAATATTGAGCATGAGACACATTTTTTAACCAAGAGACACATCAGTTTTTTAAGTTATACTTCTAAAAAGACGATTGCTTGCTACATATTTAATGGACACATGTCATATTTATAAATGAGTAATACTATATACTATATTTTCATCTCATATACATATATCACTATATAAAATATGATATATTTATCATTATTAAATGGCATAGAATAAGATAATGGTATCATATATATATATATATATATATAGCATTTTTATTTATAAATATGTTTGATAAAGTTTCGTCCGATTTCATTCGCGTTGAATTTACAAGTGGTGTAAAAAAAAAAAAAGTTATTCCTATGGGCCCACTTTACCCTCGTATTTATCTTCTTTACCGTAGAAAAGGAGCTCCCGAAGAATTTGGTACCTAATCCTATCATAATAAAGTATCTTAAAAGGACTAAAACCGTTGACTTATGTAAGTGATTTTCGATGGGTTTGAAAATTGAAACGATCTGCAGTCTTGACTTTTGACTTATGCAGGGCGAGCCAGAGCCAGTTCATGCTTGTTAATTGTTATTAGCTGTATTTATTTATAGAAAATATTATTTATATTTATAATTTTTATTTATATAACAATACTATCTGATACGTTAAAAATTATAAAATTTAAAATTTAAAATTTGAATTTAAAAAGTATAATATAATGAGTATTGTAAAAAAAATTATAAGTATATATAATACTACTATTTATTTATATATGAATAAATATTAATGAAGTAAAGAACTGTAGGATAATTACATTATTTTGCTTTTCCCTAAATTGCAATTCTTATTCATTTTAAAATGGGTTAATAAATTAATTACCAAAGTTCTAGAAGTTTTTAAGAAAACTCTATGAAACTCAAAAGGTGTTATAGTTGGCATTTGAGTTTTTTATTTAAGAAAAACGGGTTTCTCTCTTATGCAAATCTAAAAAGCATCCGACGTCAAATCCATTAAGAAGCATCTCCATTTGAATTATCATAAAATTTTTTATAATTTAATTTAAAATTAAATTTTTTTAAATTTATCTTTAAATTTTATTTATTTTTTAAAAACCTTCTACATCATATTTTCTATCGTTATCTCTATTCTATTAAATAATATTTATCTATTAGTTTTTTATTACTTTTTTTCTCTTTTCCTTTTACAATCTTAATTATTAATATTTTGTCTTATTATCTTCTTTTTAAATTTCATCTTCTATTAAATATTTATACGATTTTGACTATCTAATACAATATTATTTTTTAACCGGAATTTGTATTATAAAAATAATAATATTCTTTTTTAATATGTGCATTTTCTAACGTGATGGCCAATTTTTTTTTTATTTAATACTCTTTATCAATTTAACTAATCGTAATACCTAGTCACGTATTGATAATAAAAATTTTTCTCATTTCTATAATGGTAATATTTTTTTGTCATTTTTCAAACGGTAACATTTTTTGTCTTTTCTTTAACGGTAATTTTTTTTGTCTTCTCTCAAACGGTAACATTTTTTATCATATATGTAATGATAACTTTTTCATCTATAAATACACATATTGCTAACATTCATATTCTTACAAACTCAAATCTCATTTGATCTATAGAACTTAAATTCAATAGTCTCCCCTGGTCTCTCACTCCCTTGATCAAATGGCTTGTACCTTCTTCGCAAATTGCTGACATACGTATCCTCTAAAGATGATAGCGATGTTGTTCTTAATGACGAGGCCAATAGACAGTCATCAAGACATTGTGGTAATCGTCAACGTCGTAAGTTTATTCGGCGTGATCATATTCATGGGCACAAGTGCCTATTTCGCGATTATTTCATAGAAAATCCAGTATATCCCTCGAATCTATTTCGAATTAGATTTCAGATGAGCCGTCCCCTATTTCTCCGTATTCTAAATAAGGTAGAGTCTTACGAGCCGTACTTCGTCTAGAAAAAAGATAATACCAGAAGACTCGATTTATCTTCTATATAAAAGATAACCGCAACACTTAAAATGTTGGCATATGGGGTTACTGAAGATTTTATGGATGAGGTAAGTGAGAGAAAGATGTTAGGCCCAAAGCTTATCCTAACCATTATGATAAAATAATAGTGATTAGAAAAACATTGGCAACAACATAGGAGAGATAGAAGAGATACGCAAACCATAGATACAAGGAACTATACTTTGAACCATGAGACAAGGTGTTCCACAAAGTGGCCCCGATGAAGGGAGTGATGAGATTTGGGAGGCTCACTAGGGTTCTTGCCCGTTTGTGTGTGTATGAGTAAGCCAAGTGTATGAGTAAAGGTTGAGTTTGGAAGGGTTGAAAGACCACTACAGTTAAGTGGATTTAGGAACTTTTAGCAAAGAGATTTCTAGATCCACCAAGTACACAGGTAAGTACGATAGTGTAAGGATTTCCTTTTTAATCAAGCTCTAACATTCAGAACATATATTTTTTTAGCATACTTATTCGTCAGCATTGTTATTAAATTAAAAGTTTGTAGAATAGCCTCTAACTTACTCTTAGATAATGTGCTTATGTTTTTATGTAAACGCTGCATACGTACTATATGTGTATATCTATATATGTTTGAATTCTTGTAATGATATATCACATGCTTGGCTTCTTGACATGATTGAATCATGTGTGTGTTCGGTTTGTCATGCTATGATCGAATCTTGTGAATACTTGGAATCTTGCTCTTGTGACATGTTTGATTGTTGCAAATCATGCTTAAGTGATTTATTGTATCGTCATAAGTTGTGCCCATATAGTATGTCCCAATATAAAGGCCATAATCACGTCATATGTTCTCATCTTTATGTTGACATGCTACATGCATTTCACATGCCATATCATTATTATATGTTACTATCTCATGCCATGCAAAATTTGATGGGTTGTGCACTAAAGTAAGTTTTGACAAGCCAAATGCTAGGATGGGGAAATGTTCTAGTGGAACTCCCTTATCTATTTTCAAGTGACTAAATATGAAATGGTAACTCTTGAGTTGATAAAGTATAGTAAATGTGCTTTAAATTGGACCACAAGGTTTTTGGAGTGAAGTTTTAGCACTTGACGCTAGTGGTTACAAAATATGGCAAGTATGGTGAAGGTGTTATGTATTGTCGTATCGACTGTGAACTTTCGGTAAAGGCATGTTGTTCTGCCTGAATGTCTCTCATATGACATTCGCAGTTGGTCAAAAGGCCTGTGATATGATGCTGCAACTAGCATGTGCATGCGGTTCTTAGGGGAAACCGTGAGGTATCTTTAATTGTTTATATTGAATAAGAATGTATGTGATTGAGTAAGAAATGGTAAGTTCGTGCAAAAGGTTACATTGTTACAAATTCAAATATATTTTAAAAAGAAGTCTAAATGGGTGAAAAATACAGTTTGTGAAATTGCACATTCATGCTCATCCATCCATGTTCATGTTTACTTTATGTATATTTATGTTATCTCTATGCATGTTTTTTGCATAACTTACTGAGATTTCTTGAAATTTTATTGTGGAAGTTTCACTACTATATTTTTCAAAATGGTAGAAGTTGTGACAGATAATGAAGACAGCGAGCAAGATGGGGAAACATAAACTCCATTGGCAGTCAATCATGTTAATGGATCGTATTCGTGTCATGTCAAAATATGTATATTATACTTTATAGCTCAATCATAACTCGATCCGTTAAGTTTATCATGTCAAAATTTCAAACTCTAATACGACCCATTAATATAACGGGTAGGGGTGACAATATGTTAGATGACCCGTTAACCCAACATGAACACAACACGATAATAGCATATTAGGATTTAGTCTTAACGGGTTCAGGTCAAAACGGGTTGACTCGCTAAGACATGATTGCTTAACGGGTTGATAACATGTCAACCCATTATGATACGTTAATAAAGTTAAAGTTACAATTATACCCTTATACCTAAAAGTAAAATTGTTAGTATTTCAATTTCGATATTTTTATTGTTTGGATTGTAATTTTGAACTTGTAGTTAGTTTTATAAATTTTATAGATATTGTGATTTTAACATTTATATAAAATTATGCTAAATTTAATTAGGTCAAACGGGTTAATTTCGGGCCTATTCAAACTATTTATATAAACAATTTGAAACAAGTTGTATTGTGTCGTGTTAACCTATTTTGTAATATTTACTAATGGGTCAAAACTAATATAAAAGTAAAACATGACCCGTTATGTTAAAGGGTCATGTTAGGGGGTTTACGATTCTGACACGATAAGCTTAACGAGTCGGATTAGGATTGACCTATATAGCATAATATATATGCTTTGACATGATACGAATACGACTCGTTAACACAATTTGACACCCCTAGTAACAGGTCATGTCGTGTCAACCCGTTTTGACCTATTAATGAATATTACGAAATAGGTTAGCACGATATAATATAACCCGTTTCAAACTGTTTATGTAAATGGGTTGAATAGGTCCAAAATTAACCCATTTGATCTGATTAAATTTAGTCTAATTTTATATAAATTTTAAAATCATAATATTTATAAAAATTATAAATTTAACTATAAGTACAAAATTACAATTCAAACAATAAAAATATCAAAATTGAAATTCTAACCATTTTACTTTTAGGTATAAGGTATAATTGTAACTTTAACTTTCTTAACGTATCATAACGGGTTAAAATGAGTTGACCTGTTATCAACCCATTAAGCAATCGTGTCTTAACGGGTCAATCCGTTTTGACCCAAACCTGTTAAGACTAAATCCTAACCAGCTATTATCGTATCGTGTTCGTGTTGGGTTAACGGGTTGTGTAACATATTGCCACTTCTACCCATTGGCCACCAATAGTTGAAGAAGGTCTTATGATTGAGAATCGCCTCGAGGGGATTGATAAATTTATAGAGACCATTTTGAAGCTGATAATAGAGATCCTAGAGATTTTAGGCAAACAATGATAATTTTATTTTACTATGTTTCACAAGATGGTATTTTGGTAAACATGAAGGTCAATGTTTTGAGACCCTACTTTTGTAAGGATATTAAAACATGATTTGGGATTTAAAGATTAAGTTTTTATGACATATTGCTCAAGTGCTTGTTATTTTTTCTCAGCGATCTATTCATACTGCAAGTAACATGTTAGAGTGCATTGCGTGTTAACTGTCATAAATGAGGAGTATGGAACTCAATATTGCATGCCTCGATACTTCAATTATTATCAAATCCCAAGTAGGGATTTGGGACAGAACATTAGGCGAGCAACGTGTAGGTGAGCAAAGTTCTTGGCGAGCAATGGAGGCAAGGAAGAGTAGTAACTAAGGAACGTAAACATCTTGAGGGTTCATGCGTAAAGCATATCATGCATCATATTTAATGGATTAGAGCGCTTATACTATTGCCTAAAATATTATAGTTCATTAAAGATTGGAAACACATATGATTAGATTAATTTGCATAATGACTTAAGTGAGTGTGATCATATTCTTCTATACATCGCTTTATGGTAAACAATAAAATCTCTTTTGCAAATATGTGTGTGTGTAGTAAAGGTTTATAAAGGAATATATATGTATGTATAAGCCTTCGTTGGAAAATCCCTTTTACGAACCCTATTTATGATGAAAGATGTTATATGATTTAGAACTGTACAACTGATGTGTGACTGAATTCTATATAGTATGACTATTTATTTTAAAGAATGAAAGGTTAAAGAAGAAGGGGGAAAAAAAAAAGGTAGAATACATGTAATTAATTGATGAGGTTTAATGAATATATGAGGATGAGGAATGTACCATGAGAGGTTAGGATGGATGGCAATGTCGAAATATATCACTAGCAGTGCACTTAGTGATGGCCCATTCTTGAGGTTCGGTTTTTATCTGCTAGCTACAGGAAGAACCATTGATCACAAGGGTTGCTAACCCTAACACAAGAGAGTTAATAATGTGTAATGGCCATTAAAGATGAGTTTTAAATAATAAATGATTAATGATTGAGGTTGAGGAAAAGAAGGGCTTTCTTTTTTTGTTTTTTGTAACTCTTAAGGAAAGTGATTTATGTCTGCTTAAAGGTAAGTTTTTCTTAAAGAACGATGGTGTTAACTCAAAACCCTATGTTTATATTATGTGCACTGCATCAAGTGGTTCTTACTAAATATTTAACTCATTTTAATTGTTGCTATGTTTTTCCTACCTTAGGTGAGGAAGATTTTGAGGATGCTGTGAGTGAGAATGTTGTCCAGGAGAGTGACACGAAGCTTGAGGCATTAAGAAATGATATTGATTTTATCTTTACATTAAATGATTTATGTTCCCAGCAATGACTATCACATGACAAACTATTTTCTTTTTATAAATGCATTTGGAGATTTCCTAAATGTATGAAATCTTTTATACTTGGTTGTATGTTTTAAGGTTAGTAGCATCTTATTCATCTAGTTTTACAAGCCTTAATGAAGTGGGTGGTTACGTGTAAAATCTATTGACTGAACATTTAATTAACTCTTTTTTTAATTAACTTTTTATGACAAGATTTCAATACATCTTGTTTTAATGTAATAAACAATTAAAATGACTCCTGTCAATTTTACTCAAGTAACGTAGATAAAAATGGAATATACACGTTATTAAACATTCGCCTCCTAATACTCTAATTGGATTATGTTTTATGATATTTTGAACAAAATAAAAATCAACATCAACAAAATATCATTTTTGGAAGGTTTCAAATCACAGCAGGCAGAGGTCTGACGCATCCACTTTTCCCAAACGAGTTCGCACAACTGGTCCTCTCAAAGCTCTCTCAGATAACGGCTCATTTGATAAAATTAGATTTATAATTGAAACGAGACGAGATGGGATGAAAGTTATAAATTAAAAATTGAATAAAATATTATTTTTTAATAATATTATTTTAAAATTTGAAAAATTTAAATTATTTATTATATTTTATGTAAAAATTTAAAAATAATTTAATGATTAAATGAGATGTTGTGATCAACTCTAAATCCAAACTGGGAAAAGAATGACTTTAATAAGTATTGTTTTTTTCTTTTTTTTTTTTATTACTGAGGGTTAAATTTTCAATTGATTTACTTCTATTAGTGCATTTATTAACTGGCATTCACTTAGAAATCATTATTTATTCAACAGAAACACGTACATAATTCCAGTATGTTACTAATTACAAAAAAATATACAGAAATTTCTGTTTATCTTGGTTATCTTTCTCTAAAATCATTGAGACAATCTTTTAGATTATTTTCTTTTTTGATTTCTAAAAGTGGTGGGTCTGTAATTGAGATATGTTTTTAGTTGGGATTTGTAAAAGTAATGGGTAGATATGTTTGAAGAAAAAACATTCTGAGATGTGCTTTTTGATATTTTTGTTTTGTATGTTCTTGAACAAAATGTTAATCCATTTTTTTCATAAAAGTGGGTGACTTGAATTTTTCTCCCCAAATGCAAATATATGTATATAGAATAATAGAGAGAGGGAGAGTTTTGTTATTCGTCATTTTTATACACCACACATTATTTTTAAAATTTTTTTTATTATTTTTCTTAAACTAATTGAGTTCTTCTACTCATCATCTATACACCACACATTTAGTAAGAAAAGAAATAAAAAAATAAAAAAATTATATATAATATATTACGTGAAGATGATGAATAGAATTTTTCATATAAATATATATGAGTTATTTTATTTTCAATCCGATATATAGAATATATTATTCATATCATTTAACCGATTAAATTTAATTTATAATATTTAAATTTTAAAATTTAATTTTTAAATTAAATTATATCGTATAAGTAGTTTATTATAGATGTTGAGAATATAAAATTTTTATATAATATATATTTCATTGGATAGGAGGACAAAAGAAAAGGTCGGCTGAAGAAGAAGGACCACAGCATTTCATTTTCAAGGTATAGAGGCTAATATTCACTTTTGACTCACCAACCAAAGGACAGATAGAACAGTGGGATTGGGATGGTGGTATTGAAAAATCTGTGGTTTGTGATTGCGAGCAATTGGTGTTTGGTATCTAACTTTCTCCTCCAAATGGGTGTTGCCAGAGTGTATGGATTGGGAAAATCTGTCATATTTACCCTTTAGATTTATACATTATTGTTGTGTGTTTGTGTGTCGTCTTCTGGACTTAAAGCCAACCAATCTTTCCAATATCAATCTCTCACTTCCACGTTGATTTCTGTTCTTATTTTTTCATCAAATAATTTGTTAAGGGTTTCACTGACACCCAATGACCCAAACATCAGTGGATCTACCCTGACTTATTTTTGGAGATTCTTTCTATCTAGCTTCCTATACCGTATATTATTATTATTTATTTTTATTAAATTAATTAAAAATTTCTATTCATCACTTTTATATTATATATTTACAAACGATAAAAAATAAAAAATAATTATTTAATATAAAAATGATGAATAGAATTATTTTTATAGATAACGACATGCAGAAAATTAAACAAAAATATGACTTAATATAAAAGAAAAGGACAAAAAACCTGAAAAGATTAAAAAAAAAAAAAACTAACTAAATAAAGAAAATAAGGAAGGATGACATGTTTGACTTATGGGGACTCGTTCATCTATAACCATACACAATTAAAAATATATATATAAAAATAAATTTAGAGAATAATATAATTTTATTTAATAGATTAAATCTACAATTCCAATAAAACGTATTAAATCAAAATAATTGATAAATAATAAGCAGTGTTTATTTGATTTTTTATTTCTTATTCTAGGGAGAGGTTGTACGTGTAAATATCAGACCTCTCTATCCAAAATGCAGGGACCTAAACTTATCAACATCCACGTACTGCTTATACCTAACTGATTTAATACATTAGACAATTTTGACGGTATTTCTTGATGATGACTCGCATGTACCATCAATATGTCGATTATCCTCATCCCCCAATAAAAAATGTAATGACGTAGGCATACTCCAATTGGCAAGGCTTGGTACCGTAGGTGTCTTTTCACAAATTTTGTATAGGAAAATCTTAAATGTGGTTTGGTAACAAAAAAAAAAAAAAAAAATTATTTTAAATTTAAAATTATCATCTCATTATTATAATTTTTTTAAATTTTTATATAAAATATAATAAATAATTTAATTTTTTCTTAATTTTTTTAAATTTTAAAATAATAATAATATTAAAATATAATATTTTAATATTTCATCTTAAATTTAAAATTTTCATTCTACTTATTAAGTAGAACTTACTCTTTTGGTTGGTCGTCTTGTCTTGAATTTTTTATTTTTTTATTTTTATTTTTATTTAATGATTAAGTAAGTATTTTTTAATAATATTATAAAATTTTTAAAAATATTTAAAAATATTAAAAAATACATGTAAAAAAACAAAAAAATAAAAATAAAAAATAAAAACAATTAGAGGAAGCCCCCTCCCAGCCTACAACCACCCTTTTGTATATCACACTTTTTGTATGGGTTCAAGAAATGAAATTGAGTTGATTGGATTTTAAAAGGATAAAAAAAAAGTGCTATATGTACAAAAAAAAATTCATAAAATTAATTTAATAAATTAACATAGTTTCTTATGATTTATTCGATCTATTTTATAATAAAAATAATTTTATAATTTGATATATCATTTCAACTCATATAAGTTATAAATTCAATTTTATATAATTATTTTGTGGTTAAAATATTTTAAAAAAAAAGAGAGAGAGAGAGAAATGTTGTATATGATGTGAGATCTGTTCACGTTTTTATTTGTCTCAAGCTTAATTTTATAGTTTAGGTCCTATTTTTATTGTGTAAAAAAAGGTCCTATTTTTATGATTCAATTTGAGCTTTGGCTTAATGGGTGTAGATACCTTGCCATATTGTACTCTATTCTAGTTATTCTAAAATAAAGAAAAATTAAAAAAAGGCTAAGATCTCCCCCAAAGCCATGTAAAAAGAGGTAAAAAGAAGATTTTAGGATTTCCTTATTAGATTCATACTTCAAACCAAATTTTTTAAATGGAGATAAAATATATATATATATATCCTTCTCACTTTATTTTGTCTTTGTCAGTTTATTTTTTAAGTTAATATATCACATCATGTCATGTCACTTTATAGAATTATTGTTTTTATAATTTTTTGTAACTTATGTACTTATTAAAGTTTTATAAATTCTTTTAAATGTGTATAAAAAATGAATATAAGTTTTTAATTTTTAAAATATGAACAAAAAACAAAAACTGAATTTCGGGTGGCCATGAAAAGAGAAAGCCGTACAAGCAAGCTGGTGGTTTTTGGGCGGCTGGGCCATCCACGGGTGGCCCACGATGTTCATGTTCGTTTTTAAAACTAGTATTTATTTGTATTATACTTAAATAAAAATATGAAATATATTCACATGAAAAGTTTTATATTTTGTAAAAAAGTTAGGAAAATTTCTATTGTAGATGAAAAAATCTACCCTCCTCTGTAATGTGCCATTATCATGCTTATCTACTCTCCTTCTATAAAGAAATATTTTTATAAGTTTATTCACTTAAATTGAAATTTTTGATTCCACTTCAAATCTCGGTCTTTTTCGATCGTCTAACCTTATCTGCTCGTCCTTCTTGTCGGGAGTCCTACTCGATGCCATCCACGCTTGTGCCCAAATGCATCTTTACTTTTTTTAATGGTGCCACTAAATATAAACTTTTCTCATTTTACTTTCGATATAGTTTTCAATCTCTTAAATGATTCAGAACCATATTGAAATGGTTAAACTTTTTTAATTTATGAAAAAATATAAAAGAAGAAAAAAAAAACACTTTATATCATTACAAGTTTGGATGGTAAAAACAAACAAGAAAATCCAGCTCACACACCATCTTGAAGCTCAACTTATTAGGAGGCTTTGAAGATATGATATGATTCAAGCACTAGGATAATGGAATATTTAAATTAAAAGAGTTAAACTTTTGAGCCCATTGGATATTATATGCAAATCGTTTGTCAAATCATCTGTTCAATGTGTGTAACCCACGTTAATCATTGGTCCAAATCAGCAAGACTACTGCATATCCCAATCCAATCATTAGTTGGATTCGACAAGCCCTACATCTACATTTTAACAGGAAAAGAAGAGAAGGTGCTAATTATGATGAGTAATTATGAATTATGAATTAAAATTACTAAAAAGTTATATATATAATTCTATTTATAATTAGAAAACCCCCTCATTATTAATATAATTGAATTTAATTTATAAAAGAGATTTAAATAAATTAAATATACTCGATTATAGTGTTGATTAAAGACACTGATAGTGATTATAGTGTTGGTTACGTTGCTAAGGATGTTCAAAAGTATTTAGACAATAGAAAAATAATTCTTTGTTCGGAGATTATGAGGGCATGTTTTCGACATTATGAGAAATCTAATTTTTTAAATTTTTTTATAATTTTATTTTTAAACACCAATCAAATATAAAATAATTTTTAATATTAAATTTTTAACTTTTTCATCTAATTATTACATAATTTTTATTTAAATATAAAAATCAATATAACTTTAACAAATTTCAAAATAAAAATAATATTAAAAGATTATATTCTAATAATTTTTTAACTTTATAATATTTTTATTTAATATTTTCTCTCTCATTTCTCAAAATCTAATAAAATATTTTCGTTCAAATTATTTTATTATTAGGTACAAAATTTTGAGATACTACAAACATCCAAACATGCTTGGTATCAAAGAAAGCACTGTTAAAATTCTTAACCTTATTTATGTAATCCAAGATGATGAAAATGGAGGCATGGATGATGCCAAAACTGTTAGGTAAAAAACCTCACACCGATTGAGTAGAGATGGAAGCATGTGTATGAAATATTTATATGATTTTATCTGATTAATATGTATTTTATAATAAAAATAATTTTATAATTTGACGAATCATATTAAGTCATATAAAATTATTTTTATATAATATCTTTATGATTAGAGTATTATATATATATAGTTAACTAGTGGAATCACTCAAATGCGTAAGGGAATTAACAAATAATGAGGTTTATGCTCTAAGAGATAGAGATTTGTGGGGCACACATATCTTTTGTGGAGGAATTTGCATGGATGCTGTTGGTATCCTTTCTTTTCAAAGCTCCAAGCGCCATTTTTGTCTCTTACTTTCTCCTTATTTCAAAAAGTCTCGCTCTTGGCTTACAATACTTTTACTCCCAACATATTGAGCATACGCATCCGAATAATATTATTCACGTGATATTTATATATAAATGGTATTTATAGTCTTAAAATATATAAATTTCGAGTACTCAATTTAAAAAAAAAAAAAAATTTAAGACATACAAAAAAAATATTTTTAAAAGAATAAATTCTATTCTTTTAAAAATAAAATATGCGAGATTTATACATTTATGAATGTATTTAATATTTTTTTAATATTATTACCGACGTATATATAGACAATCATATCCTCCTTCCTTTTAAACAGTACTCAAGAAGATCTATCACTTGACCAATTCCATTATCCACAACTTGGCCAAGAAGACATTATCTTCCCTACATCCACCGATTGTATTACTTCCTTTATTGTTTGACGCATTATAGAGGATACTTTATTGTTTTCCTTTTACTTTATTTTGTTTCTATAGTTTTAATAATACCCCATTTATGATATTCAAAGCGAAGTTCTTTGTGTTGTATGACCAGTCGTTATCTTGTTTGATTTTATTATTTATTTATTTCAAGTATTATTGAAGACTTTCAACCTTTTTATTATTGGTCATTTATTTATTTTTAATGACTAATAAATTCTTTTTGATGGCTATAAAAACATATTTTTATAATACAAATATATTTTTGCTCGTCTTCTCTCTCGCATATTGTTGCAGACATGTTTTGTATTCCTGCTAACGACTTCCGGTAACTTGCACAAGAAAATGAGAGGGGCTCGATGTATTTTGACCTCTACTTATACGGGCTAAGAGCCTAACTAGAACGATTTGTCTTCATGCTTCACATCCTCTAATCCTTGCTAGGGGGAGGATTGTTAAGGCTTCAAGTCTTCTACCAATCAGAGGAGGAATTGATATGCTGGACGGATATCACGGACAGATATCACGCCCAAAATTACTCGTACGTTATGTCAATTAATCGCTATTAATATCACTTAGATTTGAATTTCACATTAATGTATTTTGGCGATTGGAGCTTTGGTTTTACTGAGCGGGCCCGAGTTTGTTGGTCTTTGAGAACGCATGCTCTGTCCAATTTCCTTTAAGCGAATGAATGTTTAGCCTAACGCGCATCTCATCCCTATTTTTTTAAAAAATAAAAAATAAAAAATAAATTATGCACTATACTCTCACTTTCATTCCAAGGGTAATAAAAAAGTTTGGTGTTGTAGGTAATGAGATAAAAGTGTGGTATGTAACTATGCTCTTGTTGAGCCACGCCTTCCACTACTGTATTAAATGACCAAGTGTTTTGTAATTTAATACAATCATGCCACTTCATTAAAATGAAATTCAAGTTTAGAAAACTTTCCTCTATTTCATATAGCTTTATAAATAATTACAACTTATAAAAAAAAAAAAAAAACAAATAGCTCTACTTCTTGACCAAAAGTAGAAAAAGCAACAAGAACAAAAAGAAACCAAAAATAACATGAGCGGGGGGGATAGTAGATGAAGTTAGTGGATTAGACCTGCCAAGAGAACTTTTGCTTTCTTTTCTGGGTATGGGGATTCATCCGAGACAAAAGCAGAGAAAAAAGCAAATAAGATTGAATTTGGGTTGCAATTGCACAAGAATGTTGTCTCCTTTTTCTCTCTTTTTATTCTTTAAGACAAAGAATAAAGTTCAGAACTCATGTTTTTTTATTATTATTTTTTTTCATTTTTGTGGTGGATTCATTATTTTCTATATATATATATATAATAAAAAATAAAAAAACAAAAGAAAGAGGCTGTGGATAATGGGTAGTTAAGGAATTGTGGAAAGTAAAGGACAGCTGCTAACCTTATCCTATAGAGAGGGCCAGGGGGGATTCTTTCAGGATTAGATATTAGGTGATTGTTGGGACCCAAAAAAGATGACCATAAGTGTGTATTGATTGATTTGGAGGGTTTTGGGAGTTGGGAAGTTGTGTGTATGCATGTGAAATGTGAATATATAGGTGGAAGGATAAGGACATGAATCATGACAATTTTGTCAAGTCGGATACGACATTTTTTTTTCCTTTGTTTTTTTCAAATATCAACTCTTCTATTGGTTAATCATTTCAATTCTCTATATTTTTTTTATTATTTTATAATATAATATTAAATAATTAAAAATTATTTATTAAACTTTTAAACTTATCTTTTAATACTATATTATAAGATGACAAAAGAATAATAAATATATTTTTTCTTTCTCAATTATCTTTACTAGTGTATCCAAGATTTGGGAGATTAATTGAGTTTAGATATTGAGTTGAATTGAAATGAAAGTTAAAAATTATATAAAATATTATTTTTTAATATTATTATTATATTAATATTTAAAAAAGTTGAATTATTTATTATATTTTGTATTAAAATTTAAAAAAAATTATAATGATTAGATATGATGAATTGAAATGACTTACATATAAAATCAATAAATGTAATTAGAGATCATAAGATCTAAGATTGATAATAAAAGGAGATGGCCTTAAAGTAAAGACGGATCATGATTTACCTTTTATTTATATCATTTTTTAGTTTATTTATTAATTTTTTTTAAAGAAATAAACAGAACAAAATATTAATGGGCCATCTAAGACCCACGACAAATAATTCGTAAGAAAAAAGAAAAGAAAAATGAAGAAAAGAGAAGCCCACAAAGATGGAAGCAAGTCCGGATAAAGAAAAGGCAGCATCAGGAAGTGCAAGAGAGCTTCGAGGCCGCACACAAAGGGGCCTTTCCTCGTTGTTATGGTTACAACTTAAAAAGTACAAGTTTCCAAACTACTGTAGAAGGGCTTAGGAGGATTTTGTTATGAATGTTGCTACAGGTATTGCTGGTGGATCCTGTCACCATTAGGTAAAAATAATTTTTTATTTTTTTATAAATCATTTTTTAATAATTTTAAATATTTTAAAAAAATATAAAAAAATTATAATAATATTAAAAAAATTTCTTAATCATTAAGGAAAAAAAATTAAAAAAAATAAATTGGGCCCGCGGTGGCCCCAGCTGGAGCCACCAGCTGTGGCCTTAGTGTTTTCCTTTTATTATTATTTTTGAAAGTAATTTATTCTAATTAAAAATTTTAAAAATAATATTTGTAGTTATAAAATATGTAAGTATCGCGTACTTTTTTTGAAAAAGTAGATAAATATGAGACACATTAAAAAATTAATTTTTAATAATAGGTTCTACTCGTTTTTAAAAGGAATGGATATAACATTTATCCAACTCATAATTATATATAATATTATTTATAAAAATAATAAATTAATATAATTTGACGTGGTACATTATATTATAAATAATATTTTATTATAAAATAGTTTGAAATATTACATCGAACATTATTTTATAAATTTAATTTTATAAAATTTCTACATAGGTTTAATACTTCTTTTTTGGAGTATTAAATTGGCCATCACTATGAAATATATTGATAGTTACAACTACAGATAACCAGATATTTTTATTTTATTAGTAAATATCACGTCATTAAGATTATTTATGTAATTATTACCTTTAAATAGTACGATATTATGTTGTAAGAGAATGAAAAGATTTCTAGTTTATGTATCAAAGACTACCCCAAATAATTATAAAAATACTGGTCCTTCAATCAAGGAATAAATTCAGATTCGCTATCAAACTCTATAATGGACCATCACCAGTTTCTTACTGAAATAATTGCCAGATCTCAAATTTAAATGAAATATGAGCCATATTTTCTTTATGTGGGATATTCACATTTAATGTAAAAAATATTGTATTTTAATGTGGACTCGATTAATGTGTCTTAAATAATTATTGTTGAAATTTGAAAGAGACAGATTGACATATGAAGTTGGTTCTATAGTATTTATTATTTATTTAATGTTGTTTAAAATATTTATATGGATATCAATAAATGTTGTAGATCCCACTTCATACGTCGCTCTCACATTTAAAGTTTTTAAGTTTGGACAATAACATAAGGGGATCTTTTTCCTAACATGGTATACTAGTGCTATAATTTTCTAATTTTCTTCCCTAGTCTTAAATGACACATTCTAAAATTTAAATCCAAACTTTATAATTTAAAAAAAAAAAAAATGAGATAAACACATATACTAAGCTACAATATTGAATAAAGCTAGAGTTACCGAGGATGGGTCCCGATCTTTTTTTTTTTTTTTAATTTTACTTTGTGATTAAGAAAATATTTTTTAATGATGTTGTGAATATTTTTAAAGGTTTAAAGGTATAAAAAATGAATAAAAATAAATAAATAAAAAAGACAAAATGACCGTGTTGGGACTCATCCTCAGAGCACGACTTTACAATATTTATAAATCCCTTAATAAATGTTCAGCTCACTTCTTATGTATCTTTTTTCAACTCTTAAGTCTTAAGTTTTTATTTAATTATTCGCTTATCATTTCATAATTTTGTATTAAATGATTAAAGACTATATTATGTTTCAGTTTCACTTATGAGCCTATTATTTAATGCCACACCAAGAAATGTTGAGATGATGATAATAAAAAAGATGATAAATAGATTTTTACTTAAACTTTAGTGGGTTTAATTCCTTTATGCTGATACTCAATGTGATAATGCTATATGCATTGTATTAGAGCTAAGTACCATGTCACATAATTGAATTATAGATGGAGTAACATTGAATAAAATGGGTCAATGCTAGATTTTGGATTTGACCGTCAATGTTGGTCTGGATGACTCAAAGACGGTTTGAGATGGAGGAGTCGTCCAATTTTAAATAGAAGTGTAACCGGTTCACTTTGGTCTGGTTTTAGGCAAAATTTAGGATTGAACTGATATACATTAGTTTTACATTTTCAAAAACCGATTACGTATTCGGTTACTCTCCTAAACCGATACCTTCGATTTTACCGATTCTGGTCTGATTCAGTTTTCTGGTTTTAAGAGTATTAGTATATATTAGTATTAGTTATAGTGATTAGAATAACTATATATTAGTACTTGTTATAATGATTTTAATTTATTATAACTATATCATTGATAGTGATAGTATTAGTATTACTATGTCATTATTTCATATATAACTATTTAGTATAGTGATTTATATAGTAATTTATATACAAACTTAAAATATATTACTAATGGCAATATAGTATTAGACTATTAGTATTAAGCCATAAAATATAATTGTAATTAATATACATTATATACTAATGTATATTAGTATTATTAATTTACTAATGTACTTATCAAAAAGAATATATTGAGAATTTATTAGGCCAAAAAATATTATTAATATATATATTTTATGATTAAAGCATAAATAAATGAAATAGTAATGTGTTACGATATGGAGATTTAGAGGTTGTTTGAATAGTGAGATAAGATAAGATTGTTTTAGATGAAAATTAAAAATTGAATAAAATATTATTCGAATATTATTTTTTAATATTATTATTATTTTAAAATTTAAAAATATTAAATTATTTATTATATTTTATATGAGAATTTAAAAAAATTGTAATAATGAAATGAGATAATATGATTTTTCAATCCAAACGACCAGTTATGTATACAAGAGTTTAGAGGAGATAATCCACTCTAGAAATATTATTAGTCATCAAGCTCTATTTTTCTTTCAATTACGAGTCGGAAAACAGAAGACAAGACGATGAAGAACAAAAAGTCAGAACGACTCGCATTCTTTCCCCTACGTTACCTTTTATGCAATGTTTTATCCTCTAGAGTGCTTTTCTCTTTAGTAAATGTGATATATACTACAAAGGAATGATATTATTTATGTAGTAGACTCCGGGAAAGAGTATAAATAGTTTAGCTTTGTGTTTCACTTTGATAGCCTGTGATGAGTTTTTTTTTTTTTGAAGAAAACTTGTATGTTGTATTCATGTAATTGGTGAGTTACACAGTTTATCAAACTTTACACACTTAAGAATCTCTTGTGGATAATCTTCCATCCACACCCTCTCCTCTTGTAAACTTAATGCAATTTTAGCAAGACTATGTGCCACATTATTACAGCATCTGTTAACATATACCATAGACCAGCCTATCCTCTTCCTTAATGCATCTTTAAGATCTTCAATTACCTGCCCGTGTCTCTTCCAACACTCATCAGAGCTATTCACTGCATTCACAACAGTTAAAGCATCACCTTCAAATTGAACCTTTCTGAAATTCAGTTCAGCACACAATTTCATGGCCCTCCATAGTGCATACACTTCAGCTACCATTGCATCTTGCACCTTTGTTCTAGGACAGCATAGAGAAGCAATTATTTCCCCACTACTGTCTCGGATCACCACCCCAATTTCACTTCTGTCCTCCTTAGTTTTCCATGCTGCATCCCAATTAACCTTCAATACATCACCCAGAGGTGGTTTTCAATGAGTAGCCTTGTTGCTTATAGAAACACCACTGTTTGCTTTACTGGTTTGCTTCACTTGAGCCAACTGGAAATTTGTCAAACATTGAACAGCTTGGTTAAACACTTCATTTGCCCCTACAAGCTTATTATCAAACACCAAGCCATTCCTTCTCAGCCATATCCTCCTCATTACCACAGCCATAATTTCCAATTGATCTCGAGACAGCTTTAGAAACCAATCTGACCAAAGCTCAAACATGTCCCTTTCACCACTCGACCATTTATGCACTGGACTCCTCTCACAAGCCCATACATCACTTGCCCCCTGCAACTCTATAAGGCATGACAGGCAGTTTCATTTTCATTCATGCAAACTGGACAGGTAGCTTCCTTCACAACAGACCTCTTCATTAAATTCATCTTTGTTGGCAGACAGCTCAACATAGTCTTCCAAACAAATATTTTAATTACCCCTGGGATGTTCAATAACCACACCTTCCTCCACACCTCTCCTGATTTATTTGGCATCTCCCCTCTCTCCCTTCTTTTTCTATTGATTTCCACTTGATATGCACTTCTAACTATGAACAAGCCATTTTTTGAATATGCCCATATCTGCTTGTCTGGTAATCCCGAGAGACTAATAGGTAATTTGCATATTATTTCCGCTTCCTCTTCATTCAACACTTCTTTCACTAGCTCCACATTCCATTATTTTCTCTCAACTGAAATTAGTTGCTCCACCTTTGCCTCAGCATGCAAAATACTGATTGGGGATTGAATTTTAAAGGTAACAACCCTTGGAACCCATCTATCCTTCCAAATCTTAATACTCCTTCTATCTCCCACTCTCCAAACCAATCCCTCACTCAACAAGTCCCTTGCATTCCATTGGCTTCTCCAAATAACTGAGGGTCTGAATCCTAAGGGAGCATGCAACAGATCAGTATATCTGAAATATTTCTCTTTTAATACCACAGCTGCCATAGAATGGGGTTTCATCATTACTCTCTAACACTGTTTTGCAAAAAGAGCTTGATTAAAGGCTTCAAGCTCTCTAAAACCCATTCCCCCATCATTTTTAGACCATCCCATCTTTGCCCAACTTCTCCACTGAATTCTGTCTCCCTTTGCTTAAATCCCCACCAGAATTTTGCCATTTGAGAAGCTATCTCATCACTCAACTTTTTTGGCAACTTGAACACACTCATTTAATAGGTTGGAATTGCTTGAATGATTGCCTTAAGTAATACTTCTTTTCCTGAAGGTGATAGAAACTGATTCTTCCAATTATTCAACTCTTCCATACCCTATCTTTCACAATGCTGAAAGCCTGGTATCTCGATCTACCAACCATGATTGGAAATCCTAGATATTTCTCACAGTTATTTTGTTCTCTAGCTCCACAATCTTTGATAATGGCCTTTCTCATTTCACTAGCAACTGTTGGACTGAACAAGATTGTTGTTTTATGCTTATTTAAGCTCTAAACAGAAGCCTTTCCATGTACCTCCAGAATTCCACTGATCTTCCTCCATTCATTCCACGAAGCTTTCCCAAAGATTAAGCAATCATCTGCAAACAACAGGTGACTCATTTTAACACCCCCATGAGCCACTGCCACCCCTTTCAATTCACCTCTTTGCTTTGCTAGCTTAAGCATAGAGCTTAACCCTTCAGCACATATTAGGAAAAGATAAGGAAATAAAGGGTCTCCTTGTCTTAATCCTCTTGAAGGAGAAATAAACTTCCCTGGTCTACCATTAATTAGAGTAGCATATGTTACTGTTGAAATACACTTCATTATCAAGTCTGTCCATCTTTTCCCAAATCCAAGCTTCCTCATAACTGCCTCTAAGTATTGCCACTCGAACTTATCATAGGCCTTAGAGATGTCAAGGTTTACAGTCATGCTTCCCACTTTGCCTTTTTGTCTACATTTCATAGAATGAAGAATCTCATAAGTTGCAATAACATTGTCTGAGATCAATCTTCTAGGTATGAATGCACTCTGACATCTTGAGATAACTCTATCCATCACCTTTTTGAGCCTATTTGCAAGAGTCTTTGCAATGATCTTATAGAATACATTGCAAACACTTATTGGCTTGAAGTCATTAACAGTCTTTGGATCATTAATTTTAGGAACCAGTACAATAAAGGTCTGATTGATAGATTCCTTCAACCTGCCTTTATTTAGAAATCTCAACACTGCTTCACTTACATCATTCCCAACCACATTCCAAAAGGATTTAAAGAAAACAGCCCCATACCCATTAGGTCATGGGGCTTTCATAGGCCCCATCATTTTCAGAGCCACCTCCACTTCCTCTCTTGTAAAAGCCTTCTCAAGAAACTCATTCATAGATTCAGACACCCTAGGCTCTAACTCAACAATACATTCATCAATACTTTCTTTAGATGGATGTGCATTGGAATAAACTTGTGCAAAATGTTATCTGAATGCAGCTTCAATACTCTCCTCATTATCCCTCAAAACTGACTAGTCATCCATTATGGCCACAATCTTGTTTCTTTTTCTTCTTTGATTAGCACATTCATGGAAGAATCTAGTATTTTTATCTCTCATTATGTATCAATTCCTCTTAGCACGCTGTTTCCATTTTATATCCTCCTACTCTAGTAATGTACCAATTCTTTCTTGCAGCTGTTTTAATTCTATCACCACTTCCTGAGAAAGCTCCCCTTGTAGCTCTTTAATTCTCTTTGAAATTGTTTCAATTTCCTTAGTTTTGCCTTTATCACTCTCCTTAAAGCAAGATGACAGTATGCCACTGCAAACTTTTAGTCTAGTTTGAACTTTCTATACAGGTTCAATGTCAGCTATCCTCTTCTCCCATCCCTGCTTAATTGCTTGCTCACAGCCCTCTTGCTTGATCCAACAAGCCTCAAACCTAAATGGGACTCTTGACATTCTTTTGTTATAGTCACCATCACTACCAGTGAGTAAGATTGGCAAGTGATTTGAGAATCTCCCAATTAAGGTCTCCACCTTAAATTCCTTAAACAAGGCTCTACAATTATTGTTTATTACAAACCTGTCCAGTCTTTCCTTTGTAAAGGATAAATCCTCTTGTTTATTTGACCAAGTAAAAACATTACCTTTGCATCCAATGTCAACTAAACCACATTTCTCCAAAGCTTCTCTGAGCATTTCAATCTATCCCTCTGGTCTACTCTTACCTCCTACCTTCTCATTCTGCCATAAGATCTCATTGAAGTCTCCCCCTACACACCAAGGAGTAGCATTGGCAGGTTTTAATTGCCTCAATAATTCTCATGATAACCTTTCTTTTTCTGTTTCAGGGTGGCCATAAAAGCCAGTAAAGTGCCAATCACCCCCTTCCTTTTCCCCTTTAACCAGAACACTGACATGCCTGTTTGAATAATTGATCACTTCCACTTCCTTCTCATAATTCCACATTAACACCAAACCTCCTTTTCTTCCAACTGGATCCACAATTAGGCACCCTTCCATGCCTAGTCTTCTTTGCAAACTAGAGATCTTACATGATCTAGCTTTTGTTTCACAAACAAAAACTATATTGGGCTGCTTATCCTTAACCAATAGGCGAAGATCTTGAACTATCCGGGGGTTCCCAAGCCCTCGGTAGTTCCAACATATGATTTTTTCATAATGCCATGTGGTGCTGCAGGACTAGAATACTTACCTGACTCAGGTCTAGCTCTAGTTCTTCTCCTCCATCTAGTAGCCTTTTTGTTGTCTGGAACTTGGTCAACATCATTTGAATTTAGTTTTTCAACTAGCAACCTACTCTCCTGCACATCCTCCACATTCATATAAGATTCTATAAATTCCTTATTCAATTCTTGCTTCATCACTGTTAACTGTTCTTCATTAGGCATCATTACCTTGGAACTCTCCTCACTTACTTCCACTTCCTTATCACCAGAATTCTGTTTGTTATTCCCCCCTGAATTCTCTTTATTTGCACAATTAGATCTCAAATGATCCTCACTCTCCTCACTCCTAACATCTGTTTGCTTCCTCCCACCCCTACCATCATTCTTTCTAGCTTGAGGCATAGCTCGAAACCACATACCATACTGACCAGAACTACCTTCTTCAGCCTTACAGCCCTCCTTTTCATGAACAATTCTACCACAACCAAAACACATCAAAGGAAATTTCTCATATCAAAAAGGAATCCAGTTTTTCTTTCCATCTACTAGAATAGTTCTCCCTCTAGCTATAGATCTCCTTAGGTCATATTCCACTTTGACTCTCAGACACCTTCCCCAAGCAGAGCCATCCTCCTGGACATCTACTTCCTTCACCTCCCCCATCGACCTTCTTATAACTTCCCCCATCTTCTGATTCATATAACTTAATGGCAAATCCAGCATTTGTACCCATAGACATGCATGATCGAAGTCTATTCTACTAGGTTTTGTTTCACCATCAAACTCTTTTATCACAAATAGATAACTGTCAAACAGCCATGGACAGCCTTCTAAAACTCTCATTTTATCTCTTCGAGTAACAAAAGTAATTACAAAATAGTTACTCCCTATCTCATAAAATTCCAATGGCTTACTGACTTTCCATACCTTTCCATCATCGACCTCACCACCTCTTTTCCTATCCTACGATCCGAAATGATCTTCCCTACCAAACTTCGTTCACCTTTCAACCTCAATGCTCCAATCGAGTTTTGTTAGATCTCAATCGGCTGCTCTTCTTCATCATTCAATTTCAAACGCTTCCATACTTCCTCCATTTCCTCCATTCTTTCCTCTGCTTACAATCGCAAGCACATAAAAACTTCCCTCCTCAATCGAGAAACGAAGACTCACACTTCTCCTCAGTCACTTTTCAAAAACGGAAAACGGTTGAGAGAAGACTTCAGCATGGTGTTTATGTTCTTTCAACTCTTTCGTTGCCTATGATTAGTTTTGATATAGGACTAAGGACATCAAATTCTATAATTACATGAATATTGCTATAGTCACAAAAGTAAAATCTATAAATTAATGTAATTTTATATAATACTTCATATCTACTTTATAATCTAAAGTACCATCTTAAACCAATTGAGTTTTTAAATTTATTTTAATGATATCATTTTATGATTAAAGTATTTCTCTAATCATATATGATTAACATGTCCCAATTAGTGACGAGGGAAGGGGGGAGGGGGGCAAGGGTCTGTAATATTTTATTTCAAAAACTTGAATTAAAATATATTATTTCTTTTTTTAAAAGAGTTGTAATTATCTGGATGAAATATATTTAACCAAAACCCTTACATTAAATGAAGGACACTTTTAGCGAATATAAGTTTGTCCTTTGGTTTTGCTTAATCTAGATTAGGTTTCGATTTTCATATCTTAGTTTTGGATTAGGGTTTCGATTATGCTGCTATTATGTATTTGTACTATATTGTTTAGATTAATAAGTATAATTAAAGTTTAAGTATGGCTAGAATAATAAAATCAATGCTATTAAGCTCACAAAGATAAGATAGATACTTTGACAACATTTGGTGTGCTTGTGTACCTATGCAGATATCTTTACCTTACTTTTGGGACTCTCTGGAAATCATGTATAGATATAATTTCATATGAATGTCTTAAAAGGGAAATTTGGTACACTTGCAGTCATCTACCATGAATAGATTGACTCTTTGGAAGAAAATTGTCTTCCTTATTTTTCTTTTTGGTTCTTGAACTTTTTATTCCTAATATTATTTTGTCAGTTTAGTCCTCCTAAGAAAAAAACAAAAAACTTGACATGGCCACTGATTTTTTGGCTATTTAGCATGTGGTTCCTTCATAAATGTTTGGTGTATCATCACAATACTTAGCATCACAATGTTTAGTGCATCATCAAACCTACCATTCATTTTATCCATTATTATGTTAATTTTAGTACTTATTTGGAGGGTAAGAGGAGGAATACTACAACTTAATTTGAAATTATGTTGATTGCAAAAACTCAAATTTAAAAGGAACATTACAAGGACTTCATAATTCATGGTAGATGACTGGAATTAATATTAGTATGAAATTTCACTTTCAAAAAGGCCCCTTAAATGTTTTTTCTTGAAAAGAACATTGGACTTGCTGTGTACCATTGATTTTGGGTCATTGGCTATTAGGAAACTGTTTAGCCTATTTTAATTGGCTTGGAGTTGCTATTAGGAGATTGTTTTTAATCCTTGGTCCTTTGTTTTGAATTGAGGTTTTTTAAGTTATTGTTTTGAAAATGTTTGATTGTAATTTGTTGTTGGTTTTACTAATCCTCTGTTATAATTTGTTGTTTTAATTGCCAATATGACTATGAGTACATTCTTGATACTGTTGAAGAATGAACACTTTGTCATTCAATACAATGGTACTGTTTAATGTGCTGTTTTAGTAATATTTGTCCTTCAATATTTTATTGAAGGATGAGCACTTTAATTAGTAAGGATCTCTTCTTCACCACACTGTTGGAAAGTGATGAGGGTGGTATTAACAGCCCCCTAGGGATAGTGCAAATATTGATGTCCATGTGACACAACCCCAACAGGAAAAAGGAGCACCTAAACAAAAACCCCAATGGGGTGTGTCATTTATTGAAGATGAAGATACTCTCATTATTTTAGTTTGGCTTAACATTAATATAGACTTTATACAGGGGACTGACCAAACCTCCACACAATTGCGGAGTAGAATTTATGATTACTACTCCACCTATAAAAAACCTAAAGGTCAAGTACGGTTTGTACCCTCTTTGACCAATCTATGGTCAACCATTCAAAAATACGTCAATAAATTTTGTGGTTCCATAACCCAAGTTGAAAGAATGCATTAAAACGGTGTGACTGAGCTAGACAAAGTAAAATGATTTTTTCAATGTTTTATTGTTCTAATTATTAAGTATTTGTAATGACAGAGCGTATTGATTGTTCCACTATTCTGTAGATTGATAAGACAAAAAATTTGCATCAAGAGACCCAAAAAAATAACTTCAACATGGATCATTGTTGGAATCTTTTGAGGCACCAATCGAAATGGCAAGCACATATGAAACTCATAAGAATAAAGACAATGTCTCACGTTTAGGTATTATTTCAAATTCAATACGATTAGGGGAAGACATAGAAAATGTGCATGTGGATTGTGAGAGACCTTTGGGCAAGAAGGCTGAAAAGGAAAGAGAGAAACAAAGAAAATATAAGGAAAGACAAGATGATGAATTTAATGAGGCCTTAAAGCAAATGAAAGATGATAGGAGAACTTATATGATGGAGATAAAAGAAACAATAATTAAGTTTGACAATGATAGATTTGAGTTCCTACTTATTAAGAAGAGAAAACTTGAAATGGTAATTAAGGTTGAAAAAGATAGATTTGTATTAGTATTTCTTAAGAAGAAAAAATTTGATATAGAAATTATGAAATTGGATACTGATTCCATGAAATCTGTGCAGTAAGAGTATTTCCATAATCTTCAAATGGAAATCATTGAGAAACAAAGAAATAAGGCTATATTTTATACATAGTTGTATGCTTGCTTTAAGGTGATTTTGTAATTGTTTTTGTGATGACTTGCTTTTAGGTGTATTTTCACTGAAGGGTTATTTTTAATTTAATTAATATATTGGTTTATTTATTTTAAATTAATGTATTTTAAATTGGTTTTTATTTATTTGATGTTGTGTTTAATTTATTTTAGTCGTTTTACGGTTTTTAATATCGTTTTCGGCGGATCGGTTTTTGGTTTCCGGAGTGAGAATTGGACCTTATTTCATTTCATTTCTTTTTTCCTTTTTTTCTTTTTCCTTTTCTTTTTCTTCTTTTCTTTCTTTTTCTTCTTCTTTTTCTTCTCGTTTTCTCTCTCCCCGCGTAGCTCTTCTTCCTTTTCTTCTTACCGTCGCCGCCCCTTTGACCGCCCGGTGCGCCGTCGTCCGGCCGCCGTGTAGTGCACCACCCCCACCATTCTCTTCCCCTCCCACCAGAGATCATCCCCACCAATTTTCAAAGCCATCGGACTAGCCGTTAGCCGTCGCGAGCCCCTGAAAGTCACGGCACCTACCCTGTTTTTCTCCCCTGTCGCCAGTTGTTTTCGCAGCCTAGAACCGCCGCTCGCCAAGTGGTGTGGCCTACACCACCCACCCAGTTTTCTTCCTCTCTCACCGGTGAACATCCCCACCAAGTTTCACCTCCATCCGAGCCACCGTTAGCCACTATGAGCTCCTCCAAGCTACACGGTTTTTTACCGATTTCGGTGCCGTCGCACCACCTCCGGCCACCATCTCTTCACAGCTTCTTCCCCTACCTCTTTCCGACCTAAACCACCTATTTTCAGCCTCGATCCGTTGCCGGAGCAGCTCCCACGAGCTCAACTCCGATTTGGGCTTTTTCCACTTCCACCGCCAATTCCACCACCACCCACGACCAAAACTCGTTTCCTTTAGTTTCATAAATATCTCAAGATCATTCCCTATCAATTTCGGGTCTTAGTTTGTCCCCGTTCGAAAGTGGGTAATTTATTACCACGGCAACAGTGTAAATTACACTGTTACGTTGCTTTTCTTCCGCTGTTTGCAACGCCGCGAGCTTTCAAAAAATACCGTATAGTACTGTAAGTATTTTTCAAACTCTACTTTTAGATTTAAATATATTATGCTCTTACAATAATTTATCTGCTGGTTTGATTCCAGACTGAGTCCGAGGAGTTCGGGGGTCGGATGGATTGAGAACGGAGTTGCTTGATTTGTTGATTTGTGGTTGGTTGGTTGTTTTGTGCCTTGAGATTGCATTTACATGGTGCATGCGTGTGCTTTTTATTTTAATTGAGAAAAATCCTGTTTTATTGGCGTAAATGGATTTTCGGGTGTGTGTGTCTCACGATCCCAATCCGAGATGGGTTATTATCTCGGTGGAGCTCCTCTGGTCACTCGAGAGTGGATAATACTGAATGACATCCCCTGGGTTGTCGCAGGACGACGATCGGATCGCACGATATGGTAACGCTGTCGTGTCGACTCCGTGGTCCTTAGAGTGGCAGGGACTAGGGGATGGCCTGGCCAGGTACGCGCTGGGCGCGAGTCTGGGCATCGCTCGTTTAGGTGTCACACGCGTAGTCGTTACCTACGGTGTGGCACAGAGTCAGGGTGTGCAGATGATCCCTAGGGGCGATTATGGTGCATGCATAATTGGATCGTCTTTATGGTTTTTGGATGCGGGCCATTTTCTCAAAGTTTGGTTTTGAGGTTTTTGATCCATTTTCTGGGAAAATGGTGATTTGGGCCATTATCTGGGATAATGGCAAGACTTGGTTTTAAGCGATATGTTTTTGTGGGCCAAATGGGTTTTTGGCGTGCGTGGAAAAATATGGCTTTATGGGTCATGTGCATTGGCTTTTTTTTCATGCATGTTGTTTGAGATTTATATGTTTTTATCTAGTCGTATTTGGATTTTACTTACCTGCGGTACCATTTTTGGTTCCGTAGATTTTGATGCAGAGTTCGAGGAAGAGGAGGAGGCTGAGCTCGAGAATGCGGCTCCGCCAAAGTTCTGAGTTGGGTTATGCTTTGTTTTTGGCTTTGAAATTGTATTTGTGTTATGTAATATTTTATTATGTATGTTTGAAACAGCTTTGTATTAAATTAAAAAAAAAAATTCTGGTACTTAGTTATATGACTTTACTATCCACTACGTGTTTCTCGTGTACATTTGTTGTTTATACACACACTTGGCACTCGTCGATAGGGTGGTGACCTGTGATGTCACCATTCGGACGTCTCAATTTTCCCGTGTCCGTGCGTGGGGATTTGGGGGCGTCACAGTTTTAATTGTGTGATGACATGTTTTGGGTATTGTTGTATAGCTGGTTACTATCACATGGAAATCAGTTTTTGTACTGCTATTTGCACTCAATTTTATTGGTGGTTGGTTCCTAGTGGGTGGTTTCGATTAGGTCAATTTTGTTGTTGCTGGTTCCTTATGGTGGAGCTGCTAGAAGACTTGTAGTTGCTGTTTGTTGGTGGTGTATTAACATGGAGTTGCTGCTTACTTGTGGATGATTTCGATTGAGTCAATTTTGTTATTGCTAGGTGCTGGTGGAGCTATTGGAAGACTTGTTGCTGCTACTTGCTAGTTGTGTATTAATATGGAGCTGCTGCTTGTTGGTGGTGTATCAGTTATAGTAACATATAATGGAATGGAATGGCTATGATTTTGGTGTTGGAAATTTGTATTCTAGACAACTTTGAGAAATTTGTATTAAGTGTATGAATTTATATCAAAATCAACTTTTTGGAATCTGTATTAAGCTGACTTTGATACATGGAATTTGTATTAAGTTGATGATACAAAGTCTTTTTTAGCACATGTTAATATTTGTTGATGAAATTAGTGTATATATAAAATTTGTTATTTTGATATATGAAATTGGTAATATTTAGATACATGAAATTGGTGTTTTAGAGCACAAGTTAATTGATGGAATTTGTAATGGGTACTAATTGGAAAATATAAAAAAAAATAATAATAATTTTAGGAAAAAAAATTAATAGTAATACAATAATAATATTTTATAGTGAATTATTTTGGCTCAAAAACAAAAACCAGAAATGAACTGGTATAAGGCTAATTGGGATGGAACTTTGGACAATAACAAATCTAAGATGGGTGGAGGCATTGTGGTTAGGAACTGGGAATGGGATTTAGTGGCTGTTGTTTGCATGCCAAAACTATTGTTGACAATCCTTTGCAGGCTGAGTTGTTAGCATTGGAAAGAGTTGTGGAATTGTGTATTGAGCATTGGACAGAAAATGTTGTCTTTGAAGGGGATGCTTTGGCAATAGTTATAGCTGTAAAAGGCATCGATAAGGATTGGTCATGGTATGGCTAGATTGTTGAGAACATAAAGGTTTATATGCGGGGGAGCTCTGCATGGAGACTTCAACATGTACTTAGAGATGGCAATAAGGCAGCTTATAAGCAGCAAAATTTGCATTATCTTGTAACAGTGAGTTTGTAACGATTGAAGAGAGATCTGAAGTGCTTATGCAAAAAATTATTTCGGAAAAACTACGTATTGCATGAGATATGAATGAAAGTTTTATTAAAAATAAAAATAAAAAATGCCTAAGAGCACTAGCATTGGTTTCTCTATATGTATATTTAAAATCACATCTTTTAAAGATTGATTTTGCATATAAAAAAAACTCCTACATTAGATTATGTATTTTTAAACTAAATAATAATAAAATATTAATATTTTAATTATTTTTTTCTTAAAATTATTATTTTTATATATTTTACAATTAGCATAATATGTTCAAAAATACTAATTTTATATATTTAAATATTACCAATTTTATATATCAAAATGACCACTTTTATCAATAAATATTAATATATACTAAAAAATACTTTATATAATCAACTTAATATAAATTTAATATATTAAAATCATCTTAATACAAATTTCACAAAATTGATTTTAATGGGTAAAAGAGAGAAAAAATAATAAAATAATATTTAAAGAATAAATTGTACTTCTTTAAACTTAAATAAATACTATTTATAATTATATAAAATTTTAAAAATACATAATTTAATATAAATTAATTTAAAAAAATATTATATAAATATAAAAATAAATATAAAGATAGATAAGGCATTGCCCATTCTCTGTCCCAGACAACGAGCCTCCTTGTCGTGGATAAACTTCCAACATCGCCGACAACGAGCGTCCTTGTCATTGCCAAGAAATAAACTGCCCACATTTCTCGAACTAGGTGGGTCCAAACTTCACTGTTTCCTTCACTCTGCTCTCGACACATGCATTCTGCTCCGCTCACCCCACAAACTGGCTCCTACGCTATTTCGAAACAACGCCGCACCTCCTTAGCCTCCATGGATCCCTCCCTGGGCCCGCACTGCCCAGCCCGCGAGGACTTTTGGACCGAGGAAGCCACTCATACTCTCCTCGATGCCTGGGGCGACCGCTACGTCCAACTCAATCGCGGCAACCTCGGTCAGAAGCAGTGGCAGGAGGTCGCCGATGCCGTCAACGCCAGTCACGCCCACTTTCCCAACTCCCTCCGCTCCGACGTCCAATGCAAGAACCGCATCGACACGCTCAAGAAGAAGTTCAAGATCGAGAAGGCTAGGGTTTTCCAGTCATGCGGCTCTTACGTCAGCTCCTGGCCCTTCTTCGCCCTCCTAGACGCTCTCATCGGTTCCACCTTCCCCAAGTCTTCATCTCCTGTCGCCATAGGAAATCGGAAAACCCCACATACGGCTTCTCAGGCGTGGAATCTCTCCTCGCCGGTGCCGGTTGGTCCCCGAACTCACAAACGCCCGCCACCAGCGGGCCACCCCCGGCGTAACTTTTTAGTTTTCTCGGCGGCGGAGGGCGAGGGTTCGGAGGACTTGAGGGGGAGCATTGGGACTGAGAGCGAAGGAGGAAGAGTGAGGAATGGTGGGTACAGAGAATTGGCGCAGGCGATAGAGAGGTTTGGGGAGATATATGAAAGAGTGGAATGGGTAAAGCAAAGGCAGATGATAGAGTTGGAGAAGCAGAAGATGCAATTCGCAAAGGATTTAGAATGCCACAGGATGCAGCTCTTGTTGGAAACGCAGGTCCAGCTTCAGAAGATGAAGCGCGCCAGGCGATCCGGTGAGAGACACTCTTAAAACATGCTCTTATCTCCATCATTAGCTCCAATGTTTGAAAAGGACTTGTTACTGTTTATTTCTTAGCTTGTTTTAGCATTTTAGGAGAGTGATTATTTTTTTATTTAGATTTTATAAAAGAAATAAACATTTTTTGTTGTGATTTTTTTTGGTCTATTATAATTGGTTATTCAAGGATGGTCTCGATATTAGTGGAATGGGTGATTTAGTAGGGGTTAGATTAGAGCTTTGTGGGCCACAACTTTGGTATCATTGTGTGCCAATAATCTGCTAATGGGAGATTACAAGAAACCGGATTATTAAGAATATTCTTGATGGCAAAGGGTCTATTTATTTATTCGTTATATGATGCAAAGCTTTCACGTTAAGAGACTACACATGGGATAAAATGCGAAGTATCAAGCAGGGTAAGACATTTTTTTTAACGCTTCCTTTAAAGCAGTATGAGGTCATTTTGTGATTAACTGTATATTGCTTGCCGACATGCATTGTGAATTAAGTGATCAGTTCTTTTGGTGGTGGCGCCCTCCTAGATTTTTTTTTTTGGGGGGGGAGTTGTCATTGTGGACTAAATTATTTCACTTTGCCACCACTTATTTTTCACTGTTGATTTGATGTCATTTTATTGTTTGCTGCATACTTTCTTTGTGTGGGGTCTGTCAAATTGCTATGTTCCACAGTGCATAGACAGGATTTTGTATAATAACCAAAATGAAACTCAAATATATATACCTTTTGGATGTAAAACCCAAATATATTTAATCCAATACGAAGTTGATCCTGATGATATAGGAATTTTTTTTAAGGTGGATACATTGCTTCTTGTTTGAGACAAAATTGTAGCCAAGCTCAAAGAATAGACCATTCATCTTTAATAATCCTTACCCACCTATAAAAAAAAAAATCTTTAATAATCCGTACCCTTATATTTCTGATTGAATTGCCAGTTTTCCACTGTGACATTATCACACCTTACCATCCTACATAACTACCTCTACCTGTCACTTGGAAAGACAAGCTATGCCCTGGTAACATCTTTGATATATATTTTTTTTCTATCCAATGTAAATTTTCCATTAGACCTTCATTGCATCTTTCTCATAACAAGTGACTCAATATGACATTTCTGTATGTATGACACTTGGGAGACTAGTTTACTATCTGACCTTGCTTCAATAAGTTTGTTCACTTGGCTTCTGTAACGGTGTGTTTGACGAAAATAGATCCTTTCACTAATGGATGCTATAGAACAGATAATTTTTGAGTAAATAATGTAGAGAAGACAAAAGCAGATGAACCCCCAAAATGCAGTGGTGAAAAGGCTAAGAAAGGGGTAAGCATAATATATATATATATATATATATATATAAAGGCCCTTGATTTGTCTATCAAGTTGTGTTGAAACTCTGCATTTGGGCAGAGCCATGCTGTTGAATCGTGTATCCAGCAATTTTTCAATGGTTTCTGCTTTATCCTCAGGATAAAGTGAGTGAAATTTTGATGAAGGAGCTCTAAAAGTGAAGAGTCCTTTGAGATCCTCATGTTGCTTACTTTTAGAACGGCGTCCATGTGCAACAAAAGTTGGTTCGTGGATTACAGTGCTGTGGTTTGATTTGACCTACTACAAGGAATTTTAGAGCGATGCATTTGATAGTGTCAGTGGCCCTGGGTCAAGCAAAATGGTGCAGGTTGTGACAGTGTAGTGTATATATATATATAAAATAAATCTTGTGCCGGCATCAATCTATTTGATGACTTTCATAATCTGTTTTCTCCATCTTTCCTCTCTTGTTGTGCGAATCCCTGTTTGCTGTCAGATGCTTCTGAGGCAATGCCCCTTTTAAGGTTTAATATGCATACATGTCAGGGTAGGGAGTCCAGCCAGACATGACCCCAGCTGTCTGCATCTTGTGCAGCATGCTGTTTATGAACCAGTAAAATTTAATTAGTTTTTCAGTGTAATTGATATGTATCTTATGTCACCATATCCAATATCTGTGAGTATCATTGGACATTATGAACTTATTTTTCTGGTTTTGTAATTTCTATTGACGTATTGAGGTACCTGCAGTATCCTGTGCATGAAATGTTCTGTTTCTGTTAGCCTAATTTTGATAAATATATCTTAATTGATCTTCTTGTTTTTTCAATGTAACAGAGAATTACTCATAGCTATGTTGGAGAATGCCCTACAAATGTTTGCTGTTTCTCTTTGAAAGGTATAGGTAGATACTATAGAATTAAACCAGCAAACATATTGATACCACCTAATTTATGAGAAAGGGATTTACCTGCGGTACTTTACTTGCAAGTAGAAGCTTGAGTCCACATGACATTGTCAAATGCTTAAGAAATTTTGGTAATGTTGTTCCCTCTTTCATTGCTTTTGTTATGTTTGGACTTCGGAGTTATGTATATTTGGCATTCTTCTGCTGATCTACTAGCATGGGGGACATCTGATTCCATTTTTGGCATTATGTTGTGCTTGGTTTTCTTAGTCTCTTTTGAGTTTTTGACTTCTGTTAAGAGCCTTCGGCTGAATTATTCAGAAAGGAAAAATAGAACAAGCATCTTTCCACTCTATTTGAAATAGATAGTATTAATTTATGGGACGTATGGAGGGGTAATCTTTTCGGAGTCTACCCGTTTGAATGCATTTTTATTGATCTTGGGGTTCTTGGCATTTTTTCGAAGTAGGAAAGAAGTTTCTAAACAATTTCTCAAGCAATATTCATACATTAAAGTGATCTCTTCATATAACTTCCCGCCTTAATTCATTGATAGAAATTGATAACGTGGAAACTACTTGTTGAATCATGACCGATCACTTATAGACAAGTATCACAAATGCACAGTTAACATTTAAAAAGAAAAAGAAAAAATTAAAACCCCTAGTCAATATTCCATGTCAGTAGAACATTTCAAAGAATTGAAAGCATTAAAAAAGTAAAGAAAAACTAAATGAAATAAAATTCATTCAATTTTAAAAGTTTAGAAACTAACAAAAGTAATTAACCTTAAGATTAATACAGTAAACTTAAAAAATAAAATAAAATAAAATAAAATAATCTGAATTGATAAAAACTAAGAAAAAGCCACTCGAAACGGGACATAAACTTATTAAAAAAAGGGTTGATGGATTAGGGACTCAATTGGTCATCAACCACCCAAGAGGTAACTCATAACTCATAAGGATCATCCTATTGGTAGTCCACGTGGGGCACACCAATTCGGCATTGTTAGAAGAATTAGATTTGAATATATAGTGAAAATGTTTATCTCGATCAGCAAATCATAGATTGGGAGCGGATGTTCCACGGACTTTTTCATCATTATTGTTTGTCAGAAATTATCCTCCTTGGTAGTGGAATGAGCTATATGGTTAACAAGCCATAATAACACCCACATGTTCCATAGCCTAAATGTCAGGATTAGAGAGACAGATACATTAGAGAGATATATTCTCACTTTTTAGAACATAATTTCTACACTTTAAGGGGGGAGGGCTATCCATATAGTCCCTCCAACTATAACCCCCAGTTGGCTTTATAAGATTGCCATCAAGGCTCATGAAGTGGTTATATTAAGCCACTTCATAACCCCTAACCAAGGGAAGGGCTGTGCTATGGGCACCACCTCTTTTTATTACATCTCTCACTCTCACATAGTGGACAAAGCTCCTGGCTTGCAAATCTCAATATGTTTTCAATCTTGTTCATACTAACAAATAGGCTATGTGACTATCAAACATACTTGTAAAAAGAAAGAATGGGAGCACTAACCTAATCTCTATGAGAGAAGAACATAATAACAACATCCCTAAAAGTGTCTTGTTATGCTCAAACTCTTTGCTCACATTAGACAAAGCATATCTAATCCCCCTCAGGTCTGAATGACTTAGAGCAAAGCTTAATCTCCATAAAACATGACTTACCCATGGCTATGTCGCAACTTTCAAGAAACAACATAACTTGCCGATAGTGAGTACAAACATAATATTGATGTATTACGAAATAGTCTCCCTTCACCTTCATGTCATTCAGTTTTAGTCTAGTCGCTTTCCCATCAATGTCTCTTTAGACTGTATCATTCATGATTATAGACAACATGCTAAAGTAACAGATACTTAGGGCTGTAATCGAGCCGAGCTAAGCCGGTCTTTGACTTGCCGAGTTCAACTTGACTAAAAATACTCGAGGTCGAAATTTTTATTTAATCTTTGTTCGAGCTCGACTCGGTAAACTAAATTCCCAACTTGAGTTTGTGCTCAGATTGAGTTATTTAATTTTTGAATAAGATTTAATAGTTAATAAATTAGATAAATAAAAAATAAAAAATAAAACATCTAATATTGAATTTGTACAACTAATAAGTGAAATTTCTATTGAATTATAAGATTTTAAAAAATTATAAATAATTAATATCTAAGTAGTTGATATTTATCCATAATAACAATATATTATATGCCTACATTAATTATTAATACATACATATAATATGATAGCATATATTTATTTCATATATAGTTCTCACATATTAGCATATGAAATTATTAAATCTTATCGATTAATTATTGTATAAATGATAAAATATAGCTATGAAGTATATTCAATATATAGGCATAACTAATTAGGTTACATATTATATATTTAATTATAAAAGTGCTATGCTTATATTATTAGTTAATATATATATATATATATATGTATATATACATATGTGTATGCATATATTTATCAATATATGAATGAGATTTAATTGAGTTGAGCTAACAAGTCGACCTAGGCATGAACGAGTGGGCTTTAATGAGCCTTAACAGAGTTGAGTTGAGTTTTGTCGAATACATGTAATTTACTGATCGAGCGGGTACCTTTTTTTTTTCCCCCCCCTTCTAAGCAAGCAAACTTCATTAAAATAAAAGATGGTACAAGTTAGAGAGGGTGGGGTTCCCCAACAAAATACCCCAAAACAACAACCACAATGCAAATGAGGTGAAAAAAAAGGAAAAAAAAAAGTTTTGAGACTAATTTCTTGATCTCTACCCAGGCGCTTCAAAGAGGGTACTATCTTAAAAGACGTTTTGAAAGTATGCCATCGCTGGAGGTGGTGCAAGTAGAAGCACTATAGTTGAAAGTTTTGACATATTTGTTGGTGAGGTCCTTAGTCTTTTTCACAAGATCACCGGTTAGGGAAAGCAATAACCCAGATAGACTGGCATCGGAAGGGCAGATGTGCAGTGGCGGAATAGCCAACCCGCACCTCTGGAGTGGTGTGCGAGGACCACGTGCTAGTGGAAAAGAGGTGGGGTCGTACCGATCTGAAGGATCAGAGGGTGAGGAGTCTGCTGGTACGGTGCGTGTAGCCGGTAGAGCTATCGGAGCGTGAAGGCCATGTGCAGAAACAAGCCGCACGTGAGGGTCACGCGCCGACATTTGGGTGTGTTTTCGGGTTGTCCCAGTAGATCGGCGGAAGGGGAACGTCGTGATGGCTGGAGAGCTGTAGATCTGAGAAAATCTGAATTGGTGGAAAAACACTACCAGATAAGCATATTCACATATAGGTAGTGGGAAGGAAATGGAAAAGGAAAGTAAGATGGAGAGGAAGGTGGAGCTAAGACTCATGCCTTCCTCTCTAGCGAAATTGAATGGAAGGATTGGTTTTTCCTAGAGAGAAGTCAGAGCTTCTCTTTCTAAAAAAACTGAACGAGGGGCGGTATTAATTGGGCGAGTACTTGCTTTTACAAGCAAGTTTTTTATTTTTTATTTATTTATTTTTCTCACGAGTAGAGTTCGATTCAAGTTTAATTGAGCTAGTACTGAGCGAGCTATCAAACATATTGGTTCATTTATAGCCATACAGACACTAAAACTTTATCCTCGTGACATTGTGCAAGGTCTCCCAAGAGCATAAATAAATAAGGTCATCAATTATGACCTACATGACTCACACAATGAGGAAGCAGAGATCCATTCACTCACCTTTATTGTTGATCCTAAAAGCACAAGTAGTAGGAAATACATGTAACGACGGAGTTATTTTTTTGAAAATGAGCGTATGTCTAATCTCAATACACTTTACAGATCTTAGTCTAGTTGTTATCTCAACAACTAACCTTAGTCCCTCCATTTGCTTGCTATCCAAAGTACCAAAGAGGATTTCGCATTTGACTAAATACAGGCTATATGGATTGTGGGCTATCTATGTATAGTCTTAACAAATGACAAAGATCTCATCTTAGCCTAGCTAAGGTAACATATATATATTTGTGTCAATTATCTCTATAAGCTACATAAGCATCAAGTCACACAATGTCCTATCTTCGCTCGCTACCTATGTACTAGAGGCGATTGCTCATGTGAATGAGCTGATCTAACCTTGTCGACATACATTTTCACCATAATCCTAAAATTCACAGTGAATGTGTGTGCTCAATAAATGCTCCCAGTTGTGAACACATCACTAATGAGAGAAATTACCTAGTCAACTACAAATAATTAAATCACAACTATCAAATAGTATTTCAGGACCATTTCTCTCCATGCACAATCACATGTGTAGCAACCTTCCAAAAAAAACATGCGCCTACCAAGAGATTATGCTTTTATATATAAAAGTCCTTTACACACATCATGAAGTCAGCGATTCATCGCGAATCTCACTTAAAGTCAAACTCACAATATAAACTTTTTATTCTAGTTAGCAAGTCCAACTACAAATTTTAAGAATCTACAAGGTAACCACAAATATCATTCAGCAAACTTAATTTGCAACTTCAAGGTTTCATAAGAATATTTTGTAGTCAGCAATAGCACTTGAGATAACCAACATTTACTTATCATTAAGGGTAAAACGATTAGAGCCTTCACCCCCAACAATAATCACAACAATCTAGCCATTACTCTTAATGACTTGTCCAAATTGCATTACAAACTCACTTAATCAAATAAGCCATATTTACTCTTTGATGAAATCTCAACCTTTAATTCCCATGAACAAACCATGATGGAAATACCAAATAGTATAGATAAAAATAGATTTTTTAGCATTCACCATCTTATCAATTGTCAATAGATTTTAAATAAGAGCTCTTAGAAACTATTTTTCTTGTAAACAATCTCACAAGACATGAAGTCTAAGTTACTTTTCACAAACCCATGTCTATTACCTCGTAGTATGGAAAGCTACTCATTAGGCAATAATTAATAATATAAGACAACCAGATTGACATCTCTTTTAGGATGACATTTTTCTGAAATTGTCAATAGTGTCCAAAGAACTTATTTTATTTAATAGGTTGTTAATAATAACGATTAGGTATATTGGGTATCTTTGAACAGATTGTAGGTTTAGGCCGCATGAAAATAGTACCAACAACATTCATTCATTTTTTGTACCAAAATAGTACAAATAACAATCCCGTGCTCAAAATACTTTACGCCTAAACATCACAAAAGCTAACCATCTAATTCACCTATGAGAATTGACTATTGAACTCATTCAAGAAAAAGTTTCATCAAATGTGTGATCAATGGTTATCTACATGCAACTCAACTAGTGTTAAGAGATGGATTTATATCTGTATTAACTTCACTTTTTCTTTGTCAATCAAATCAATAATCCCATATTGGATTATATAAATGGAGTGAATCTAAAATTCTATGATGTGAATCTAAAATTCTATGTTAAGATTCCTATTATGTGAATTCAATACCTTTAGCAGGCTATATATTACAAATATTTTTTTCTAGTATCTAAATGACGAGAGAATATTGATATATAACTACCATGCTATATATGAGGATCTTTATAGTCTTAAATTTTAGGAGTCACTATCATTAGTGGTAAACCATCACTCAAAGGTATACTCACACTAATTGGTGAATTACTTCTACCATTTTCGGTGATCTTTTATAAATGTTTTTTGAAAATATTAGTATTAAGGTAAGGTGGGATAAATCATTCTATCCAAGAAAATGAGTGTTAATAAAATCCACAATATCCCACCCTTGTTGAAAATATGAGTAATTTTCTTGACTTAACCAAAAAATACTCAAACTTAGATACTCTATATTTCCATCACAATTGAATTCACATTTGAACAAAAATAATCACCCAATCACTCAGCATTACTAAATGGTGAATGAACTTAATCTAAGGACGACATGTCGGGATTAAGGCTACAAACCCAAGTATGATATAACAATTACTTTGCGCCATAATTCTCTTATAACTCTATTCTTAGCAAACCATAACATTGTGAGATAATTTCTCTCATCATATAACCCATGCAATTGTTATTGGAAAAAATATTTTACCAAAATAAATATTTTCCTTCAAATTTCCTTTAAAAAATCTCTTTAAAATTGCATTTATGTAATGAGACAAGTTTTCTTATTTCATGTCCTTTGTGCACATGTATAGGAGCTTTAATTAAGGCTGAAAATCGAGACTGACCAACTAATCGGTGCTTTTTGCATAGGAAAAAGCAGCAAAAACAGACCCATGGAGAGGGGAAAACCAGCCAAACTAGTTCTTGCATGTTCTCAGTCGGTTCAACGGTTTGGTCAGTTTGGGCTTCCTCTTTTGGACATATTTTCTACCCAATTCAAGATCTTTTTGGGCCATTTTTGGGGTTGATTTCAAATCTTAATTTGTTGAGTTTTTAAAGCCCATTTCAAATATTCAAATTTCATTTTAATTCTAATTCCATTTATAATGTTAGCCTTAGGTTAAAAAAAATTAAGATAAATATTAAAATAGTAATGCCATGATGGCGTAAGTACTGAGTATATACTACTATTCTAATTACTAGATAACTTAAAAAAATAAAAGCAATTGCACTAGCTATTTAATACACATTAAAACTAGAAATAAATTATCTTAAGCAACAATGCAACTAAAAAATACAAGATAAATAAATTGCAACAATTCTTGATATTTAGTCTTCAATTTTCAATAGTTGTGACACATGATTGTGCTCCCAACTCTATATAGAAATATTAATAAGATTAAAACATCAAATATTAGTGAATCTAGATGATGAAAATACTAAAATTAATTTATAAAAGCAAATGAAAATTGAATGATCAAAACATTACTAGATTCTACCATGAAACTCTCCACATTATCCATGGACTCTCGGATATCAATGGTATTGACCTCAACCAATTTTGAGAACAAATAAGTACTTCAACGGTTCTCGGAGTCAATGAACTCCAAAAGGAATCAAGTATACGACCACTAGTACTAAATGTTGACTCTGATACAACTGTGGAAATAGGCATGGCCAAATATATGATAGTTAGGCTAATTTTCCACCAAACCAACAAGTCAAAAGATGGGTTGAGGGTCTCACAACCATATAATAAATACCAATCCATCTTTGTTTTGGCAACTGAAATCCAATGCCGGAAGATGTTTTTATACCACTTCTAGAACCATTTTGTTTCATGATTGTCTTCACCATCATTTGTGGTTGTAGATGGCGGAGGGGGTTTATGTTCTCGGTTAGTTAGGGTAGACCTAAACGTAGCATTATATTTCGCATACAAGTCTCCTAATAACTATCTTACACTCGACACCAATTCTTCAGAATGAGTATTATCATGAATATTTTTTAGGTAGAAAGTAAGAAGCCCTAACTTTCTATGTGGATTAAGCACAACTACAATCAAAATCAACAATCTCATATTATCTAATGAACCCCACTACTTATCATATTTCATTCTCATACTTATGGGCATCTGATTGAGCTGAAATATTGCATATTTTATACATTTAGAACCAATATATTTTAATTCTTTCATTACATTATCATTGATTTTAGATAAAAAAATAATTAAGATGCATAAATCCGAGTATGATTTAAATTGATAAATAGCAGGGTTTTTGCTTAATATTATAACTTGTGATTTAATTGGATAATGTTCTTTTATATGCACAACATATTTTTAATATTCTATTCTTTATTTTTATTTTATTTTATTTCTAATTTTTATTTTTTTATAGGCTAAGAAATGAAATGCACGCAAGAGACTTAAAGGGAAATTCATGCTTTTCATTTGAATTAGTCAATTCACGTCACACGGAATTATGGGTTGGTAGTGGATCTAATTGAGACTTTGACTGTTTGACCTCGGGCAACACATATTTCATTTGGGGCATTAATTTTCAGCCGCACACAGTATTATTTTTCTCTCACATTCACCCAGCGCCACATGCATATAAATTCTCCTAGACAATTCAGCACTAGAGGCACATATATTCATTTGGGCAATTTCAACGCCGAAAAAATAATTTCTTTTGAGCATTCCTTCAACGCCGCACGGTACTTGGGATAATGAAAAAATTCATTCTTTTCGTTTGGGGGCTATAACGTAGTAGATAAATATAGGCTTCAATGCCATTGAAGAGCTCATTGAGGGGTCCAATTGCTACTACAGTCTAGCCTCTTCTACTGCTTTCAATCTCTATCTTCATCTATTTGGCTTGCTCTTTTCATTCTTTACTTTTTATTTAATTTCAATCTGAAATTTATGATATATTCTTGATATTTTTGGCTTAAAAGTTTAGACATTTTATTTGCTATTTATTTTATTTTATGTTTGTTATTTTTCTTATTTCTTTAAGCTTCCATTAAATATGCATTATAATTGCATTTTAGATCGATTAAATATTAATTAAGACTTAATAAATTCAATTTTATTATTTAATTTTCAGATTAATTAAAAATATTTAGCGTAGTTGAGTTCTTAATTGTTAATTTCAATTTGTTAGTCTTTTATATTCCATTTCGACACTCAAAAATTCAAAAATATGAATCTAGTCTATGACTAGTGCATTTTTTTTTTATTTCTGTTGCACTCTTCCATTCATTGTACATACCACCACTTTTGTTTGTGAAACTTTTCACCATTGTATACGATTTCAAATTTAAACAATTTTCTACGAAGAGATGATCTAGGAATTTTATTCTTAATTATTACACGACATCCTCCTGCACTTGGGATAGCCTTTGTGCTATTCATTTTTGAGTGAATCAGTATGCTCATCAAACAACTATTATCACTTTTACTCAGCCTAATAAGCTCTTTTTGGAGTTCACAAATCTCCAGAAAATTCGTATTGATTGTAACATATAAAGATCCAAAAAATCTTGTAGTGGCATCATAAAATATTTTAAAAAATTTTATGTTTACTCGCACCGTCTCCCACTCCTTAGCTTTAGGTGGTCCCATTTGTCCAACACTAAAGAGAGGAAATTGTAATCCTCACTTTCTATCTGCTTAAAAGCCTTCTCAAACTTCTCAGTTGCCTCTAACATCATGTAAGTTGAGTTTCATCAAGTTTGTACATCAAGAGACAATGTTTTCTTATAATTAATTTTATCTTTTTCTGCACATCTCTTAAATTTTTCTAATCTTGCAGGGGAGGAGCTCACATATCTAATTGCATTCCTAATCATTGTGATTGTGTCATTACACTCCTTCAAACCCTCATTCACAACAAGGTTCAAAATATGAGCACAACATCTCATGTGCATATACATTTCTTCAACACATTCATTGTCAAAAACTGTCTCAAATTTGAAATTGCAGTATCATTTGAGTTTGCATTATCGATAGTTACAGTAAATATATTTTCATTGCCCCAATCAAGGAGGCATAATTCAATGTATCTCCCAATAGTATCCCCTCGATGATTAGAGATTAAACAAAAATTAATGATTTTCTTTTTTCAATTTTCAATCCCTATCAATGAAATGTGTAGTTAGACACACAATTAAGATTTTGAACCAATATCCATGTATCAATAGTCAATGAAATTCTTATTCCACCAAATTTAAACAACCTTTTGCCTTTTTCTTTTCTAATGCAAATAATTTCATACAATCTCTTGTAATTATGATGCAACATTGCACTTTAAATTGAGGTTCAAAAGACTAACACATCTTGCTAATAAATTCTTACCCTTTAGCAATTTTAAATGAACAACGTTACAACCTCTTCACTATAATTATGGATTACAAGATTCCTTATCATACTACCATTACTATCTCTAACGCCCTTCTTGGGAGTTGCCTCACCCACTAATATTTTTTGGTACCTATCCAAAAGTCCATGTTTAAGAGGATTTTTTGGACATGAAGGCAAATAGTTTTGCATGATTGAAGATCTGTTATTCTTTAAGTGGCAAGCGTACATCTTGTCACAATAATTACTTTTAGCCTTATGATTATCTACTAGACAACCCTCCATTTTCATAAAATGGTCCCAAACAATCGATGGATCCTTCCCCTTCTATATTTTAGGAAGTGGACAACTATTACTGTTAGGGGCACTAGTGATCTTGATGTTTGGGCCTCTCTCAAATCATCTCCCAAGTTAATGGTTTGTTCATTTGAATTGGATTTGTTCATTTGAATCAACAACAATTGGAGTGGGTGAATAATCTATCTAATATGTGAAAATTGAAATATATAATTAATTACAAAACACAAAAAACTACAAAAGAAAAAGAATACTTAGAACAACAACACAATTACCCAACAACTAGTTTGCAACATGGCAAACATCACAAGTCTAAGACTCTAATATCGATTTTAGCTCACTTATATTTTCACAATTTATTTCAAAATAATTTTACAATACAATTGTCAGAAATTTCTTGCATAATAAATTAACAGCAATTAATTCTTTATTTCTTTTATGCAAATAAATCAATAAATAAATCAACACCCAAGAATTTGATGTAACACACACTGGGAAATAGTTCTCGAATCATTGTTCACGGTCTAAAGAATTTGATCCAAAATTTTAAAAATCCTTGTACATACATAGATAAACAATTTACACATCAAATAATTTGAAAAATAATTATCAAACATGTATAAAACATCAAAACTGAGCTTGTTATAAATTAAATTGAAAAAAGAAAAAAAAGCTAGGTCAAAAATTCAAATCAACATGTGAGAATTGACAATCTCAAAAGACAATAGCCAACGGTGGAAAGGAGGAAACTCAGAGGGGCTAAGGGAAGTTGGAATTCAGAGAGATGAGAGTAGTTTGGGAGATGAGAGATAAGAGAGTTCTTGGAGATAAGGGACAAGAGAACCAAGGGAGATGAGAGACGTGCGGGGGTTTAACGAGTAGCGTGAGTGCCTTGGAGGAGGAGGGGAGCGGCAGGTTGTGGGGTTGCATGTGAGAGGGGAGAGAAAAATAGGGAGAGGAGGGGCAGGGTTATTAAACCTTAGCTCATTGTTTTACATACGAATAATATAATATATATATTATATTGCCTGGCTTGGTGATTTGAACCAAGTTCAAACAGGGACTAAACAGGCTGATGTTGGTTTTAATAATTTCCTACTGCTAATTTGTGATTCTTCCAACCCCTGTTTAGAATTGGATGGTGACTGAAGTATTAGGACATATAACACTAGGCTACATATCTCTCGTACATGACAAATAAGATGCAATGCATCTATTGATCTAATAATATGTAGGGAATCATAGCGGAACAATTCTTTTACCACATAGGTCAGGTGGTAAAGTCAATATCATGGTATTGAAGCACAATAACCCCAAAAGATTTAATCTCATAAAAATCTTCTAAAGCATAATTATTTTTCAAAAATTCCCAAAAACACGGGACCATCATCAAAAGTCATCAAAACATAATTTTCCTTGCATTATCTCCATGATCTCTTGTCAAAATATCAACTAGTTAGGCCATTCCTACTCAGCCTTATCTTGATTCAAAATCCTCCTTAGCTCCTTGAAAAGCTGTAACACTTTAGTGATAAACTGGTTAACGGCTTCCAACCTATCCAAAATGGATGGCTCCGATGAGCTTATGCTGCTCTTCAAGGTCTCCTTAGGTATATGTGGAGCTGCCCTCTTGCGCTTCCCCATGGTCTCCTTCTTGCATTCCTATTACAATTTCTACCATTCCTAGTGGGAAATGACAGTGGAAACTATCACAGTGAGATTTCGAGAAATCTCAGTAAGTAAACAAGTAACATACAATAGATATCATAAGCATATGAGAGCAAACCATAATGAATGCATAGACATGAACTTTACTTATGCACTTTGACTTTTAAAAACATAACTGTAACGGAGAGCTTTATGATTTTTTCAAAAAAAAAAAGTATTTTAATCTTTTCATGCTTGGTTCTTAAATATACATATGAGCTCGGGTTCTTGATGATATAAGATAGTATAGCATATCTTGAAGCTCAAGGGCTAATTTATAGCTTTAAACATATGACTGGATACCTCACAACTCCCCTACACACCATGTGTTCCCCGCTAGTTACCGCATCAACCAAGGCCCACTTTGATTGAGGTGATTACGTCTTATTCTTAAACATACATAGTATGTTAGTTCGCATTTTCGCCTTCACCATATGGCATCCACTAGCTTTAGGTGCAATACTGCCCTAGTATCCTTTCCCTTTTATGAACCATTTGAGCTCCGTCGGCTGTATTTCGTCGACCTAGGAGCTACCACTTTATTTTAATCACTCCTGAGTGGATATAAAAGTTCCACTAGGGCATTCTCTTATCCAAGCATTTGTGGTCGTGAAAAAATTTTAAACGACTCTTTTCTTTTAAAAACAATTTCACAAACCCAATGCATGTCACATGGACTATGATACATTGTACTTTTCATGAAACATGTACTCGTGCATGCCAAGACTTAATTATGCAAATCATACATTATGTAATCACATGCAACCATATACATTCTGCGTTATGACTTGAAAATATTAGAACATGTGGCAATGTTCTTATTCAATTAAACAAAAACATTTAAGCAACAAATAAGGAAACAAACAATTATACTTCCACATAAACTATAAATGGCCGAAACATGCAAACCTTAATATGCATGGATATTCATTTATTTTATGCACTTAGGCTTCAAACATACATTGATAATGCATCACAACACATAGGCATGGCCGAAACATACCAATAATTAAAATGCACATTTATTCAATCTTTTCATAAACTTGAAATCTTTAAATGCATTTGGCTAAGTATTACTTATAAACATACACATGGCCGGATCATGCATGTAAATATACATGTGAATAAATAATCATTTCATGGACTTAAAACTTCTAGTAGGTTCGGTTAGAAATAAAATTTCAACATATACATCAAAGCATTTGAATTCAGATACTATATGTAGCATCACATCTCATTTTCATGGTGTAAATTAAGTAGCAACAAACCAACCAAATAACATATAATAAGTACTCTAAGAACTGAATATAATACATGATAGAATATTATCCAATCAAACATAACCAAACAAGTTTACATATCATAAACATGCAATATCTGAGAGTAAGTTAAAGGTCTGCTTACAAATTTCCAATATTCAACAATAAGCAAGCTGAAAATATAGTTTAAGATTCATGAGAATCGACCTTTATGAAACCCTAATCCATATGTGTGAGTAAGTGTTGTATTCTTGGTTTTTCTTCAAGACAAGAAAAACTCCAACCTTCAATACCCTTCCATAGGTTTGAAACTTTTATAGGATTAAAACCCTAGTTTCAAATGAGTGTTTATGGCCTTTCTCCCTCTCAAAGATAATCATTTTCAAAAACCTTAAGTAAAAGAGGTTTGGATTTTCATTCTTTAGAGAAGAAAAACCCTAAATACCTAAGTGTGTGTGTTCGAGTGAAAATACTTCATCAAATCCAAGCACATTTCTCTTCTCTTGGTCGTGTGTGCACTTTGAACATTTTTTCAAGAAAAACTCTTGGAAGTCCGAAACTCCCTCTCTTGGTTGTTTGTGAGATGCAAGGAAAGAAAGTGTTTGGTTTTCCTTACCTTTCTTGGCTTTCCTTACCTTTTTTGGCTTTCATTGTAGATGATGTCTCTAACTTAGCAAGCACTTAGGATGATGTTTGAGTGGATAAAGGGTGGCATGGGTAGTGTTTGGATGGAGAGAAAATGGTAGAGAGTAGAGAGAAAGTGAGAATCCTGAATGTCTCAAAGATTTTCTTCTAAGTGACCAAAAGACTCAAGGTTTTCGGCTCCTCCCATTTTATAGGCACGTGGATCCTTCTTGAAATATTGATGCTTTGTGCATGGATGCCAAGTGGCATCAAAACTGTGTCCCTCTTACCCTCCCCCATTATTGGATTGTGGTGGGAACCAAAAGCAAGCTTCTGGATAAGTGGCATTATTTCTCAAAATTTGAAACCCTACCTTCCCTCTTTGCCATTCCTCTTGTGTCTTACTTCAATATACCAAGTGGCAAAATTTTCATTCTTCCAACCAAGATACTCCTTAACCTTGTGCATGTGTGCCACGTGACATGTGTGGAGTGTGTGGGGTGTTGGTGTCAGAAAAGTCCCTTTATTTCCCAAGGAGATCCTTCATCTTCCAAGGTCTTGGAAAGGGTGTGATTGGGCATGGTGGGTGGCAAGGCACAAGTCCCTATTGCCATCCACCTCACTTGAGCTTCCCACAAAAATCCTTCTAAAAGCCCTTACGTGTGTAAGCTTCCCCTTTCTTGTAAGATCTCCCTCATTCCCAATGCCATCTCCTTCATTTTTCCATCTTGAATGCATGACAAGTGGCAAGGCTTTCTTTGAAACCGAATCCCTCTAGAGGGGCTGTGCCCTTCTTGTCCCTTGGTCTCCCCTAGGCGCCACTTCCCCATGTACTCATCATTTCCATTTTCTAGAAGCTTCATCTACTAGTTTCATGTGTCAAAATGTCATTTCTTACAAGCAAATCCTTTTGCATGAATGACACATGGCAAAAAGTGGATGAAATTCTAGGATAGGCTTGTGAGGCTCCAAACCCTAAATTCTCTCATCTCCCTTCCCTCAATTCATGTTCAGATTCATCAAGTTCTAGTGTGGGTCTTAATAGATGACATGTGGCATCAAAAGAAAAGAGTTGGGTGCGTGCTCTAATTCCCTAGGGTTTCAAAACCCTAATTTGCTTCTATAGAGGCTGAAACTTGCATGGGCTTGTGGGCCTCCCTCATGATCTTAGATGCTTAGTGCATCAAGCCTAAATTTCTAATTGGGTTGTTCCACCTTGCATAGCCCAAAACCATGCACCAAAATAAGATAAAAGGCTTAGCTAAGTCTTGGTCATCACATGGCCGACTGGTTTCAGACTTCAGTGGCCAGTTTGCGTTGATGACAATCAGTTTGGTTATAGCCCTAGTTTTAACATAGAAAATGCTCATATTACATTTTTTTGTTAATTTTGCTAAATAAATGAAAGAGATCTCATTAGTGAGAAAACCTTCAATTTCTCAAGCTTCACATCCATCATCCTACACCTCCACAATACATTTTAGCATATTATCTCTTCACCCGAGAATAATATCATTCAGTCAATGAGTGACCATCCAACTTCTAAACCTCTAGGAATTTTCACTAGCACCACCATTTTGAATGAGTCTTTGTACAAACAAATGTAGTATGTGATATTTTAGTAGTGAACTAGCGATATATCTCTATTCCGCACTTAATCTTTTATTATTCTTCAATCTACCATGAGAGAGAGAGAGAGAGAGAGAGAGAGAGAGAGAGAGAGAGAGAGAGAGAGAGAGAGAGAGAGAGAGAGAGAGAGAGAGAGAGAGAGAGAGAGAGAGAGAGAACTTTGCAAGAAATTATCTTAAACTAAAACCTATCTTTTTTTTCTTTTTTTCTTTTTTTTGAGAAGGAGGGCAGGACCTCCAAACCTTTATTAGAAACCCTCACTTGTGGTGGAGGAATACCATGGAAAAATCAAATACCAAACTGAAAAATACGAGAAATAAATCCAAAACAAAACCAACGAATTAAAACCGAACATTCGGCAAACCTAGTTTTTCCAGTCTTAAGGACCCTTTGAGAAATCTTGGAAAATCAACAACATTATCCCAAGTACCCATGCAACCTTCCTCCCCTAATTTAGCAAGAAAATCTGCCGATGAATTTCCTTCATGGTAAATATGATTAACATTCACAAATAAAGTCGCCAACATCATTTGAACCTCCTCCCAAAAATCTTCTAAATACCAGACTGTACATCTTTTATTCCACAGCCAATTTACAACCAACAAAGAATCCATTTCTATGTCAATATTATAAATACCAAGAGATTTTGTAAGCTGCAATCCATATACAAGACCCATTAGTGCAACTACAAGTAAGATTTTTAGACTTAATTAAGTCATACCTAATTATTCAAACTTTGCCTTAATTACCATGCAAATCTCCAAGGTGCTTGGTATTACATTACACTTAAGGGTGCTCAAAATCTTATATATTTGCAAGGACCTATTTGTCCTCGTGAGAAAGAAAGAGAACTTAAGCAAGATTACTGGTCCGGTGCTAATATCACAAAGAGGTGCACTGAAAAACCTTTTATGTGCATGTGCCAGTCAAGAATGCCCTCAACACTCTTGTACATTTATTTTTTTTTTTGAAAATTGGATAACTAATCTAATTAATTATGCTGAAAACAGTTCAGAAGCTACAATCTACTGAATGCACACGGGGCATTCTTCACTGTCATATACATCTTCATCTAAGGTTAAAGCAGATTTCACTTGTTTATGAGCAGCTTTGTTTGCTTCTCGAAAAACATGTGAAGCTTTCCAATTGCCAATACTTGCCATAATGTACTTTGAATCTTCAACTAATAGACCTCCAAGGCTCTAGTTCTTTTCCAGTCCATGAAGTAGGTTGATAACTTGCTTAGAGTCCCCTTCTATATTGATCTTTAAGGTCCAACTCTTTACAAAAAGTGGCTACCACTACTAACCCATGTGTTTCTACTTCAAAGGCTTTTCCTGCTAGTGGTCTCCTTGCTCTTAGTGCTCCTATGACATGGCCTTGGTGATCCCTGACTAGAACACCTAGTCTCATTTTTCCTGTTTCTACTTTTAGAGCTGCATCAATTGACCTTGTATGATCCTCTTGCTGGTTTTTTCCATGACTGTATCCTCTGATCAGCTGTCTATTGGGGGTCTCGTTGAGGCATATTTGCATCTTTGTAGGCAAGAGCTTCTGTTTTAGCCCTTTGTAGAAGATGATTTGGATGCTTAAAACCTTAGCCATGAATTAGGTCATTTCTCCTAGACCATAAGCCCCTCATCATAAGTGCAATTTCCTCAAGTTCACTTGTGTCAAGTTTTAGATCCAGCATTGCCCATATTTTGAAGAAGAGGTTACTTTGGAAGGACATTTTTTGTACCTTGATACATCCCTGGCTCCACATATCCCTAGCTGCTACACAACCCCATAGGACCTGACCAGAAGTCTCGAGTTCAAGTTTGCAAATAGGGTATACACTGTCTTCTACAATTTTCCTTCTTTCCAGATTTGCTAAGGTGGGTAGTGCTTCTTTACATGCCCTCCAAATGAAATGTTTGATTGCTAGGGCCATATCCATTTTCCATAACCTCTTCCACACTCCTGTTTCCATTTGCTTGCTTGAATTCCCCCCTTCTTCTTCTGCTTCTAGCTACTTTTGGTGGTGGTATCCACTTTTTACAGAGTATCATCCATTAGTTGTTAGAGGTCAAGTCAGTCTATCTTCCCTGCCCTCCACCACTGATAAGGATGGAAATTATGGCCTTGATCTCATCTTCTGAAAACATCTCCATTAGGAGATCCTCCTTCCAGCTTCTCTATCTTGGATTAATTAAATCACATACTTTTTCACACTAGAAGTCAGTTTCTCTAGGGGTAGTCACTTGAAAGGAGGGTAGGGAGGGTATCCACTTTTCAGTCCAAATGTTGATGCTGCACCCATTTCCAACTCTCCACATTAAGCCTGACTTGAGGATAGGCATTCCAGCTATAATGCTTCTGCAAGAAATTGAGGGACTGAGCCTATCTTGGCATCCAATAACTTCCTTGCTTTGAAGTATTTTTGTTTAAGGACTCTTGATACAAGAGATGAAGGGTCTTAGAGCATTCTCTAGCTTTTCTTGGCAAGCATAGCTAGGTTAAAAAGCTTTGAAGTCCCTAAAATTGAGGCCTCCATGCTCCTTAGCTGAGCTAAGTTGATCCCAACAGATCCACTGAATTTTAGAGGACTCCTCATTGAAACCCCACCAAAATTTTCTTAGTAACTGGTTGAGCTTTTGGGTGATGGACTCAGTGAGAAGAAACGTTCCCATTGAGTAAAGGGGGATGGCTTGAAGCACTGCTTTGAGAAGGATTTCTTTGCCTATAGAGGATAGCTGGTTTGTTTTCCAATTTGCCACATGAGACCTGGTTTTGTCTATGAGAGAGTGAAATGTAGCTACTTTAGTTCTTCCCAATATTGCAGGTAGGCCAAGACATTTCTCAAAAGTTCCTATGGATTTCATCCCAACAAGTTGTAGAATGTGTGTCTGCATCTCTTTTTTTGTGTTCTTGCTAAAGAATACTGAGGACTTGTCCTTGTTAAGCGCTTGGCTCGAGGCATGCTTATATGGATCCAAGATGGCAATAACTTTTAAGAGCTCCTTGGGAGAAGCTTGGCAGAAAAGTAAGCTGTCATTTGTAAGGAACAGATGACACACTTTAGTAGGGCCTCTTCCAATAGGGGCACTAGTGATATCCCCTCTCTCTTCAGCTTTGTGTAGCATTGTTGATAGGGCTTCTACACATAGGATAAAGATGTATGGGGAAATTGGGTCCCCTTGACGAATACCTCTAGAAGGCTTAAAACTCTGTTGAGGTTTTCCATTAACCAAATTGAGTAAGAGACAAAATTAAGGCACTTCTGAACCAGGTGAACCCGGTGATGAGGGAAGCCTATTTTGGTCATAACTTTCACAAAGACCCATTCTACCCTGTTATAAGCCTTACTCATGTCCAATTTGAGTGCTATGAAAACTTTCTTCTCTTTGATCCTCGAAGCCATTGAGTGGAGAATCTCATAGGCTATAAGAGTGTTGTCTGAGATGAGCCTTCCAGGCACAAATGCGCTTTGATTCACTGAGATGAGTTGGGGGAGGATCAGTTTCATTCTATTTGCTAGTGTTTCCGAAGCCACTTTATATAGCACATTGCACAGGCTTATAGGCTTGTATTCAGCTACCTTTATTGGGTTTTTGACCTTAGGGATGAGGGTAATGAAGGTGTCATTCACCTCATTCATGGATCCCTTTTGGTTTAGAACTTGAGGGATAAAACAGCACACTTCTCTCCAGGCTTATAGGCCTGTATTCAGCTACCTTCATTGGGTTTTTGACCTTAGGGATGAGGGTAATGAAGGTGTCATTCACCTCATTCATGGATCCCTTTTGGTTTAGAACTTGAAGGATAAAACAGCACACTTCTTTCCCCACCACTTCCCAGTTTTTCTAGTAGAATTGTGTAAGGAACCCACTAGGGCCAGGAGACCCTAGTGGGTTCATTTGGAACATGGCCACTTTAACTTCCTCCTCATTGAAGGGTTTATTCAGGCAAATCTCCATCTCAGTAGTGAATTTTGGTTGTAGTGCAGACAAGCAGGACTCAATATTAGTAGGCAAAGAAGAATTGAATAAGGTTGAAAAGTAACCTGTGAAGATTGCACCAATCTCCTCTTGTTCAGTAGCTATTCTTCCAGATGGGCCGATTATGGACTTGATGGTGTTAACCTTCCTTCTTTGAGTTGCTTGCATATAGAAATAGCTGGTGTTTTTGTCTCAATTTCTCAGCTAATGTTGCTTTGCACGTTGTTTCCATTTCAAGTCATTTTCTACAAGAGAGGTCTTAGCTTTTCTTTGCAATTTGTGCATCGGTGCTACATGAGCTCCACCTCCTGTGTCTTGCAAGTGACTAATTTTGGCCCAAATTTGATTAAGACCTTGATTCTTTCTGGTTTAAGTAATTTTTTCCAAGATGTGAGTCCCTTTTGACAGAGTTCTAGCTTTTTCCTCAGGGTTTCAACAAGGTTTCTACCCACTACCATCTTATTCCATTCTGCCTCTATTACTGCATCACTACCCTCTCTGACTTCCCATGCTGCCTCATACCTGAAAATCCTATGTCTCTCACTTTCCCTTTTAGCCTAGTCTGGTATGCTAACATGGAAGGGTGGATGCTGAGATTTCACCGCTGCCATCACATTACAAGTTGCTAAGTTGAACTAGTCCAACCATTCTTTGTTTGCCATGGCCCTGTCTATTTTCTCCTTAGTAAAGCCTTCTCCTCTTCTGTTATTTGACCAGGAGTACCTTTGTCCTAAACTAGGTATATCTCTAATTCCACATTGTTCTAGTACCAATCTAAAATTTTCAATCTGCCTGTAGGGTTTACTGGGGCCACCAACCTTTTCTTTTTGATGCAATATTTCATTAAAATCTCCTGCACATAGCTAAGGGATCTTTGATTCATGTTTAATCATCTTGAGGACTCCTAGCTGCTTTTTCTTTTCATTTTGTCAAGGTGTCAATAGAAGCCAGTAAATAACTAGGGACTGTTTGCATCATGTTCAGTGATCATAGCACTTATATGCCACTGAGGATAGTTTACAACTTTGATCTTCCACTCCTCCTTCCACATTAAGGCTATGCCCCCACTTAGTCCCACACTTTCTACATCAAAACAAGCATCAAGTTTTAAAGATCTCCTCAATTCCTCCATTCTAAATTTATTGCATTTAGTTTCCATAAGGAAAACTAGTTTGGGGCACTTTTCCTTAATCAGCTTCCTAAGGATTCTAATTGTGCGAGGGTTCCCAAGCCCTCAAAAATTCCATATTAAGAGACTTATTTGGATGGGCAGTGCTGGAAACTAGCAATTGCCTTTTGTTCTTGGGTCTCAATAAAAGTGCCATTGTTCTTGGTTCTTTTTTTGTAAGGGGATCACCTCTTTTCTGCCTCTCAGCCCTCTCATTTTTGAGCCAGTTTAGTTTTGGACATTTGTGACATATTTTAGAGTAGTAATGGAAGTAATTGTTCCCCTTGCCTTTCTCTTCCATCTACCACCTCTAGTTTTCTCTTCTTGGTCATTACTAATCATTGTAGGGGCCATTTTAGTCATAAAGGGGTTGTCACAGAGCAAAGATTCTTATACTTTTGTGGGGTACTGTATGATCACAGGATGCATTTTCCCCTCCCTTTGACTAGTAGTTTAAGAGTTACTAGTTTTTAAGACAATCCTTTTTCAACTCTACTAGCACCCTAGTCCTTTTTCATATCCAAATCCATCATGCAGACTGGGACTTTTGGATCAGTAATAAATAGCTCCTAAGTGATATTGTCCCCTTCATGATGTCCCACCTTCTCAACACCATTATGTTGATGTCCCCTGGTAATACCTACCCGTGTGCAGGAGGTTTTAAGAGGTTTCGAGACTTTGTTTCCTCATCCACATAGTTCATTATAACAGGTTTGTAAACAGATTCTTCCATGGGTATAGGTGACTCCTGTTTTGCTCTTTCAGCCTCTATTGCCACATTTGAGCTTACATCCTTATTTCCTTTATGGTTACATGTCCTCTCATCCCCACTACCTCATTTGTTTGTAGGTTTTTGTTTCCTCTGTTCTTCATTGGTTTGACTACCTCCATACTTCCTACAATAAAACATAAATGTGTTCATAGGTTGGGCCCTGAGCCACGAGCCAAATTGCTATTGTTTCTCATCTGATTGGGAATCATATCATGGTCTAGAGCAGGTTTTCCCTTTATGAAGCAGAACACCACAATGGAAGCAAAAATTTTGCAATTGTTCGTACTTAAAAGAGATCTAGTACCTTTGTTCTTCAAAGTCCAGCCATTTCCCCCTTAGCAAGGGCTTGTGTAGATCAACTGCTGCCCTGATGCGGAGGCATCGACCCCATGCCGATCCATCTGACTCTGCATCCACCCATATCACATGTCCAAGGCAAGAGCCCAGTTTCTCCCCTATATCTTCATTCAAAGCTGCCAAAGGGAGGTTGTGACACTGAACCCAAAAAGGTTCATACCGAAACTGAGCTACATTGATGGACATTTTTTCGTCTACTTCTTGGAGGGTAAGATGGCTCCTATCAAAACACCACGATCTTCCACTCAATATTTTATTCTTTATCTTTTATTCTTTGGAATTCTATCAAGAAGCATTGGTCACTCAAATCCTTAAAACAAAACCATCCTTCAAGCTGCTAGATCTGGGTCATCGTTGTTTGAAAGGCTTCATTGTTGATACCTTTCTCAGAAAGAACACGGCCAATGACACAATACTTTCCTCGAACAGTTGTGGCTCTTGGCCCTTCGGAGTGAATCTGAATAACAAACGTTTCTTCATGTGACAGATGGAGCCGTTCCCATCGGTTAGTTAATTCTTCCTCCACCATTGTCCCGGGGAGAGAGAAATAAAGAAGCCAACCTCACAGCCAGTGAAACCACGCCGTTTGTCGTAAGACGATGACACTAAACCCTACTCAGACTCGAAAGAGAAAGATAGGGACTCCAGATGACACAATTTCTAAGTTTGTCAGATATTAGATGAACACTCTTGCACATCGAACTTTAATACCCCTACTAGTTAGAAAGTATCTACTTATTAGTGAGTTAATCTGAGTTGCTTTAATATTATAAGGCTCAACCTCAAATAAGAGAGCAATTAATCTTTGCATTAAAACCAAGCAACTTCCATTAATATCCACAAGATTCTCAAAGCCAAAATAGTAGTTTAGCTCTGTGTTAGTTAATCTTTCATCTCATTATGAAAATTGCAGTGCATGTGTCCCACGCGCACTTACAATCTCACTCAATACCTTTTATAGGTTTTTATAAAAATGATGGTTTGAGACTTTCTGACACTCATAGGAGATTAATCCTTCAATTAAGTTGCATACCCAATCGTTATACTTTCTTCTTGATTATCCCAGAGTTACTATCTTATGTGCATTTAATTGCATACACACATCTAAGAAATTTTCCACTTCAATCTAAATTAGAACAAAAGTAATTAATACATATCATAAGATCGAAAATTAGCTAAGCTTCCTAATCATCTCTTGCGCCATAATGCCTAACTATTAATTTCTAACTTAATTTTTGAGGAAATTTATATCCTATGAGAGGTTAATTCCATATCATTCTCAACCATACTCCCACTAGGATAAGTAGGCTACCAAGTTAGTCACATGCAAAAATAATTTATTCTCATATCAAAGAAATTTAGTTAGGCTAATTATAAGCATGAATAATACAAACTTGGACTACTTAATCTTCTATTTTATCACATTCTAAAATCTAAAGAGAAATTCCTATAATTAGCCTAACAAATTCAAGTGAAAAAATAAGCTTACACAACTACATGTAATCACAATACATGTATAAAAATAGTCACATTTAATCCAAATATTGATTATTTATAACAAGAATAATCTAGGCAATTTATAATATAAAATATAAAATGCCTAACAAATGTGACAAAATGATCTCATAATATCATGACATGCGTGTATTTAGTAATCGTAATCAAATGCAAACAATATGTAAAAAAAAAAATATTCATATGGCATAAGTATTTGCCAAACAACTAGCAATGAGCTCCAGCCTAATGGTTGTGAGCACATTATCCTTGTGTGTGCGCATTGGGCTACAGCCCTTTGGCCCAAGTACGCACATGGGGAGGTATTGGGCTGTTTGCATATCATGGGTTTTATTTATTTATTTATTTTTGTTCAGTAGATTGGGCCAAAACAAAAAGCATGCGGGCTGTCCTCTTGGGCACCCAACTCTAGTGCAAGCGTTTGCCTAGTGGCCATGGCCTAGTTTGTTAGCGTGATTATACAAAAATAAACTCATAAACTGACATAATTTTATATGATTCATTGGTCTACTTTATAATAAAACTAACTTTACAATCTAACGTATCTCATTAAACTACGTCAGTTTGTGAATTTACTTATGTATAATTTTTTTGTGTCTAAAGTATTTCTCTGGAGGCAAATTGCATCACAAGAAATAAACACAAAGAAAGATTAGGCCCTGTTTGGTTATGTAATTCAGATGAGATGAGATAAAATATTTTAAATAGTAGTGAAATTTTTGAAGCATGATAAGATGAAATAGTTTATAAAAATATGTGTGTTTAGATAGTAAGATAAGATGAGATAGTTTTTAATTTTGGAGATTATTCACGCAATGTTCATGTACTCTTCACGCACTATTCACATTAGTTTTCATTGTTTTATGTTGTTGATTTACTATTTATTTAAGTATATGCTTTGAAAACATAGAGATGAAATATAGTGTGTTTAGATAGCCAAAACTTTCATCCATACAACACTAGATGAGATAAAACTAGTTTGGCTAACTAAACCTGAACTAGGTTTGGATGTTGATATGAGAATTTTTAGTTTGAAATGAAAGTTGAATAAAATATTAATTTTTAATATTATTATTGTTTTAGGATTTGAAAAAGTTGAATTGGGATTTGAAAAAGTTGAATTGTTTATTATATTTTATGTGAAAATTTGAAAAAGTTGTAATGATGAGATGAGATGAGATGAGAATTTTAAGTTTGAAAAAACTTCCAAACCTAGATCTTTTCTTAGAATCTATTCCCCCCAATAGATTGTGCACTAATAAGTTATTGATGATGTAGACCAAGCTAATTTCTTCTTCTTCTTCTTGTTTTTTTTTCCCTACCAAGTAGACTAAATTGAAAAGATACATCCAGTTTCTTCAAGTAATTAGTGGTAACAAATTAAACCTTGAATGGACCATGAATTTTTAAATTAAGGCCGAAACTCTAAAAAGGGAGCTCGACTTACCCATGTTTGATCAAATAAGCCTTAAGGGTGTGAAAGGCTAAAAGCCCTTTAAAGATCATAAAAGGCCATATATTATTTTCCAATTTTATTATTTAGAATTTAAAAAACAGTTTCCAATTTAATCCTTAGATTTTGATTTTAATTATTCATCTTTTATCCCAAAATCTGCTTGTTGAGGGGTAAAAGTACCAGGTCCAAAATAGAATTCTAGGCCTAGTCCATTGGGTGACCCTCATCAAAGATAGAAGGGAAAAGAAGGGCAAGTGGACAAGACAAGGCAAAGTGTCAGGGCTTAGGAAATAAAGTTGGATACGTAAAGGGAGACGATGTGACATAAAGCCGATGTTCCTCATCAACCAAGACCTCACCACAAGGGTGTGTGTGTGTGTGTGTGTGTGTGTGTCTTTGAGAAGACTCTAGCTAGATTGTTGAGAGGGTTTTTTCAACCTCACCACAAGGGACTCCAGAGATATTATCTACTTTAGGCTAAAGGGGCCACAGCTCCTCACTGTACAATGAGATATAAGAACCTTTAAAATACTCACATTATAATGGGTTTGACATCCAAAAGATCCGTGGACATAGACTCTATGTCAAATCACATAAATCCATGTGTCTCATTCTCTATTTATATTTCCTATAATCGTTTATCATTTATTACTATGGATGTATGTATGGGCACCACATTGAAGTCCCAAATTGCCATCGTGGGCTCTAAACCACATCCTCAAGGCTTGAATCACCACCGTGGGCCGAGGATGAGTCTTCTCCCATTCCAATCTGTTGGGCAATTTTTGTCCCTAACATTACTTAAAAATAAACTCCATCATCTTCCTTAATACCTTAAAATAGTTCATGCATACTTTCCCTCCACTAGCATTCATATTTTCAAGCAATAATGACCTATTTCCCTCTTTTAGAGCTCATATGATATATCCCATCTTCTGTTATATTTATTTTAGATTATGATATCAAATATGTGGATTTCTTGAACGTGGATTATTACTTATTTTTGTGAATTACTACCACCTAAACTGGTGGACATAAGGTCTTGCCAGTGGACCTAAGCTGTGAGGGTCTTACCCTTAAAAGGAATAGACCATTCGTGGAGTTGAAGGAAAGGCAAAGACAAAGAACACTCCAATGGTTTTTAGGAACCAAACACAAGAGACACTGAGTGCAGCTAGTCCAACATCTGGGTGAGCAGGCACCATGTTGGAACCTAGCTGACATGTCCTAGAGCGAGGTAGAGATGAGGAACTCGGCTGTGACAAATGAGTAGAAAAGTCGTCTCCTATAAGGACGAGAATGAGGATCTGAAGGGATTGATGAGCTCGGGTGAGTTACAAGCTACCCGCCAAGGCGAGAAAGGATCACTCGCCAAAGAGGAACTACAAACAATGACAGACACAACCAGTCATGAGAACTTTCTGGGATAACATAGAAGAGTTCAGAGAAGTGTAAGGAACAAGTGCAAAAGCTTACACTCCATCTGAGAGGTCACATTTGGAGTGGCTCTACAATTAAAGGTAAATGCTCTACAAGTTGTGTCATTAGGACCTAGAAGTATTGTCGACACCACGTGGAGAATCCTTGTTCAAAGGAGAATTGAGGAGTTGGCAGACTGTAGGGTGTGGGCCATGCCATGGTCACCTATTTTTGCCATCCTATATTATGACAGGACAAGGAGGAAAGACTCCTATCTAAGCATATCTGAGTTAGTGATATGTTAGAAAAGAAATATGACATTCCCACTTTATTTAAAGGACCTAGACGTGGGACGAGATCTCACTTTGAAACCTTATTCACTAAAGATCTCAAGAAGGCGACTGCTGTAGAAAGCAAGCAGCAGAAATGCAACGAGAAGTCTTCCAACATAGGGAGGTAGGCTAGCTTCTAAGACAGTGCTAGGTAATGTGGGGGTGAATGTTGTGTGTGAGAGACATTGTATCACTTATATAATCTTCTTCCATTTTTCTACAAGCATAAATAAATATTTCCAGCACTATGTTTCAAGCTATATTTACTTGTTATTTTTGATGCTTTCAATGTTTTTGATGCTTTAATTGCTTTTTGCTTCTGATGTGATATCTTGAATGGAAACTCTGGATGCCATTTTGTGTGAGTGTGTGCATGTATCTATGGAGTCAGCGAGAGTCTATATTATGGTATGGGGATGGATAATTCCCAGGAACTATTTCATGAAATATTATGATTGACCTGAAATATTACATATTTCATACATTTAGAACTAACATATTTTAATCATTTTATGACATTATTATTGATTTTAGAGAGAAAAATAGTTAATGGGCATAAATTTGAACTGTAATTTAAATTAATTAATATCATAATTTATGTTTAATTTTATAACCTGCGATTTAATTAGATAATATTTCTTCGTATACATAATATATTTGTGATATTCTATTTTTTCTTTTAATCTATTTTTGATTTTCTACTTTATCATTTCATCTCTTTATTTTGTCTTATTGGAGATAGCATGGGAGCAATTGGCTCCTGACACACGCAACGTTTGCTACAGAAATTCAGCTCTTTGGTTATGAGGAAAGAAAAGGAAAAGAGCACTTTACTCTTTTGAACTTTTGAGCATGACGGAACGCAAGGGGAGCTTACGGAAACAGAGGGGCTTTCCTCTCAAAATGGAACGCAGGGCTTTGGCTTCTGGGCAAAAAGGTGACACGTAGCAAGGTTGGAACAGGGGAAAAAAAAAGGAAAAGGCTTGCTGACGTTTTCGAGTGGAAACGTTGCAGAAGAAAAAAAGTTTTGGTTTGGGAGCTTGGATCACGCAGCAGGGCTTTTAAGTGAACTATAGGATAGCTTTTTCCGGTAGGCTGGTTTTACCTTTTTGTTGTGGGAGCTGGAGTTCTCGGGCTGTTCTTTGCTTCGGTGAGGAGAGCTGCAGCTGTTCTGGAGTGGGACACGTTTGAAGAAACCTATGACAGAAAAAAAGAAGCTTTGACGAAAAGAAGCTAGGGGCTCTGTCTGGGAACAATGCTGCATGAACCAGGGGCAGAGAGCAAGGGATGCAGAGGGGACGTGAGCCGAGTCTTGGATAGACGAGAGAGAGGCTGTTTTGTTTGGACGCTATAGGAAGGGAGTTTACGGAAAGGGAGAGACGAGAGAGAGCTTGGGGAGCTGCTTGGGTTGGTTCGAATGGGACTTAGAAAAAAAACAAAGGAACGAAACGGACGAGACGGAGGACAAAGAGCAGCAAGACGTGGGGGGCGATTATTCTCTTTACGTGGGGGCTCCCTTGCTGTTGAGAAAGGCTTTGATGGAAGGGACTTACGGAGAGTAGAACCAGGGAGTACTTTGGGCTCTATTTTCTCTTCACTTTTATTTTATAATCTAGGTTGTTTTCTAGTATTTAATTAATGTGTTTTATTTTAATTTTCTGATAGAGAATATTTGTTTGATTTTCATGGCTCTTTTGATAAATATAGTTGGCTAAACTTCCATAGTAAGGTTAGAGTTGAAGTCTAATAATTTAGGAATTGTTTCGGATCATTGATAAAATTTATATTGTGAGTTTGATCGATTGAATGGTTTTATTATTGGATATTTTGATTATCTATATATTTATCTCGATTCATTGTGATTTTTGAATATATTGAATGCTTGAAAAAATCCACGTGATATTCAAATGAGTTTGTGACTGTTATAATCATCAATCGTTCATGATTAGTTATTAGTAACTATTTTTCTTGACCTTAAATACTAAATCTTCCAATTAAACGAAATCATTATTCTAATTTAATTGAAATAAGTCGATCGGAAATAATATTCTAAATTATTGGACAGATCCTCGAAACTTTAGTCGTTCTCCATATTAATTTATTTTATCATTTTAGTTTTATTCTACTACTTTAAAAATCACCATCTCAATAATTTTCTTTTCTATTTGATTGCACATTGATTTTAGTAATTTATTTCATTGTTTGAGTTTATTTTTCCTTATCGTATAAGTTAATCCCTATAGATTTGACCCTGTTAGGTACTACAACACTTGTATAGTTGCAGGTAAAACTGCCTTAAATTTTTGGTTGACCAGTTTGACTCAAAGTTTAGACACAACATGTTACCAGATATATCATAGGAGAATAAAAATGCCTCATGGTGAGCGGGGTGGAATGAGTACTTGGGCTTGCTTGATAGTCTGGATGTGGGATCCTGCAGCGTATTATGTGCTAGTATCTTTAAGTTGGTTGCAACCTAGTAAAGTAGCATCTTTGGGGCAACAAGTTTCAGTGTGTGCCTATAAGCAAGTGTGTGCCTATGAGCAATGTGTGTGCGTAGGAGGAAGTGTGTGTATGATGTCCTTAGATTCCGGTTGAGATTGAATGGACATTTGAAGCATCTAGACATGCAACACAAGGTTACTTGCCCCCATTCATGACAAATAAAGATGCAATATTCTTAAGATGCATATAGCAGTATGCAATATTTGCAATAGATAATTTTTTTGGACAAAAATACTTTGCACTAGATTAATAATATCTCAAATACATAAAACATGATTCATACATACTGTAAAGATATAAACATGCACAATTACAGTAAGGGTCCCAAAAGACTGTAATCTCAAAAGTTAGGGAAACCGAGCTTCATAATTACAAGTAGAAACTAAAGTATCTACTAGGCTAATCCATCGCATAGTTTGCACAACTCTGTTAAGGATACCATATTACTATCTATAAATCAAAACATCAAAACAATGAGCTCCGCATTGGGCCATCGCTATTTAATCGACCGTCTCTAGTTGATCATCTTCTGTGCCTTCTAATCCTGGCACACGAGCTACCATTTCAGGGTGAATGGAATTTGGGATTACCATAGTGAGATTTGAGTACAAATCTTAGCAAGTTAGAGAATTTCCACACAGGTTAATGATGCATGTATCGTAGTAATGGCATGATTGCATAATCAAATCATAAGTAAGCATAAAATAACTTGATATATAACATGACATAAACTGATATAACTTGAATTGAAACTTCAATAGAACTTGAAATTTGATATGACATGAACTTGGAACATGATTGAATGTGAACTTGAAACATGATTGAACTTGAAATATATGAACTGGAACATAAATGACATGAACTAAGCATAGTGTGAATGTGAAATACATGAACTTGAAATCTTGTCTAATAACCTTGATATAGAGTGATCATATTGGTGCTACACAGGTCCTCTTGAGCTGTGTGTCCCTACCGATTACCGTATTACCACACATGTGTCTGCACTAGTTGTGAGTGTGTTAACTTACGTGCTAGTTCATAGGTATTTGCATTTGTTGTGGACACACGTATTGTATGTGCCAGTTCACAAGTATCTACACTTGCTATGGACACATATAATGTACATATTTGCACCCGCACGAGTACATAAAACATGAAATTAGAATATGGGTGGAACCATTGGCGTTAGTGTTTGACTTCACTCTAGTGACCAATAAATTAGGCCCCATTCAAAGCCTATTGATTTTTACTTTGTCAATGCAGGGAATTTAACACTAGTTTAGACACTCAAGTGTGAACAAATGAGTTCTACTAGGATATTATCCCATTTTATCACTTAGGGTTGTGATAGATGTAAATAGACTTGACATAACTTGAAAAATTGTTCTCGAGATACACAAACTGTACTCGAGACAAACGTAACATGAAACGAAAGGACAAAAACCTTGACGTAACATAACATGACATGAATGTGAGATGAAAGACATGACGTACTATGAGACAAAAAAATATTTAGTAGCATGACATAACATATAATAGATAACATTTTAACATGTAATAAACAATATTTCGTAACAATGCATACCATGTAACATACAATATTTTGTAACATAGCATAACAAGTAAAAAACGTTATTATGTGACGACATACGTGTAATAGATAGCATTACGTAACATGACATTCTTATAATAGATAATCATGAAGTGACATGACAAGTATGGGACACATGATAACATACATACATGAATTGTAGTTCTCATATTTATCACACAGTAAGTTGATAGTAAGTTAATAGCTAACTTACAATGATTGTCATGTTATGGGATTAAGCACGAAACACGAGAAACTTAAGTAGAGATTCTAAAGGTTAGAAAATTTATCACTAACAATTAGAAACATGAAAAATTCTAGTTTAGAGCAAAATTACCATTTTACCCTCTACATGTGGTAAAATGACCAGTTCACTGCTATGTGATGCCCCTAGCCTCCGATTGGGATTGGATGGTGATTGAAGCATTGAGACATGTAACTCAATGCTACATACCTCTCGTATATGATAGATAAGATGCAATGCAGCTATAATTCTAGCAGTATGCAGTAACTCGCAGTGGAAAAAATCTTTTTCTAGATAGGTCTGGTGGTAAAATAAATATCATGGTACATAAGTGCAATTATCCCAAAAGATTTAAATTTCATAGAATCTTCCAAAACATAGTTGTTTTTCAAAAACTCTCAAAACACAGGACCATTAAACTAAAAGTCATCAAAACACATTCTTTCTTCCATTTTCATTTTCTTCCACTAAGTCATGTGTACTAACACTAAGGTCCCATCTTTGCTCAAACTTAAAAAGATTCCCCTTGTCTGTCGAGGGGTTTGGCTCTAAAAGTCCCAACTTAGAGTTCGTAGCAACTTCTTTTACTTCAATCAAGGAATCTTGAGCTTGCTTGAGATACCCCGTTACAAAATCTATATCGTTCTTTAATTTTGAGGAGTTTTTGGGATCAAGAAGCAGGGTCCCCTTGTCAGTCTCACTAAGGGTCTCACAAATCTCCTCAAGTCATTGTGCTATAACTTTTAACATATGTACAATAAAGTGGTAACGAGCTTCTACTGTGAATTTGTCATCCACTAACTTGTTAATTCCATTCATGGTTCTAAGAGCCTTGTGTATCTGCCACAACTTCTACCATTCTGGGTGGGGAAAGATAGTGGAGACTATTATAGTGGAAACTACTCAATAAGTAAAGAAACAATATACAATAGATATCATAAGCATATAAGAGGAAACCATAATGAATGCATGGGCACGGACTTGACTTATGCAACTTTTCCTTTTTCAAAAGATAATGTGTAATAAAGACCTTTTGACCTTTTTAGAAAACGTCTTTTTATCTTTTCATTCTTAGTTCTTAAACATATAACATAACATATGAGCTTGAGTTCTTAATCATTCACATAACATAGCATATCTTGGAGCTCAAGGCCTTATTCATTACATAAACGTGTGATTGGATACCTCACGGCTCCCCTATGCACTGTGTGTTCATCGCTAGTTACCGCATCAACCAACGACCTACTTTGACTAAGGTGACTATGTCTTATTATGGTAGTTCTCATTTTCACCTTCATCGAATGACATCCACTAGCTTTAGGTGCAACCTTGCGCCATTTCGAGATCTGTCGACTATACTTCATCGACCCAGGGGCTACCACTCTATTTTAAATACTCCTGAGTGGACAAAAGAGTTCGACTAGGGTATTCCCCCACTCTAGCAATTAGGGTCGTGACAAAACTTTTATCGACTCTTTTCCTTTTAAAAACATTTCACAAACCCAATGCATGTGACATGGACTATGATACCTTGTTCTTTTTATGAAATATGTACTCATGTATGCCAAGACTTATTCAAAACAAACATCACGTAGTTATATGCAACCATATACATTTTGCATTATGGCTTGAAAATATTAGAACATGAAACCATGTTCTAATTCAATTAAACAATGACATTTAACAAACAAACAAGGAAAAATGCAATTGCACTACCTCATATACTATGTATGGCCGAAACATTCAAGCATTCATATACATGGATATTCATTTACTCTATGAACTTGGAACTTTTAACATACTTGATGATGCATTAAACATAGGCATGGCCGAAACATACTAGTAATTATATACACAAATATTCAATCTTTACATGAACTTGAAATATTTTAATACACTCGGTTATTAATCACTAATAAACATACACATGGCCAAATCATGCATGTGAATATACATACGAATATTCAATCATTTCATAAACTTGAAACTTCTAACAAATTCAATTATGCATCAAATACCAACATGTGCATCATAACATGTGAATCTGAGTGTTAATTGTAGCATCACAACTTATTTGCATGGTGAAAACTGAATAACAATTAATCAACCAACAAAATAACATAATAGCAAGGACTCAAAGAAACTAAATACATGACATAATAAAGTGTCATCAAATCAAATACAACCAAGAAAGTTTACTTATCATATACTAGTAATATCCGAGAGTAAGTTAAAGGTCTACTTACAAAAGTCCAATATATAGCAATAAGCAAGCTGAAAATATAGTTTAATATTCATTAGAATCAATCATTTAAAACCCTAATCTATGTGTGTGAGTGAGTGTTGTGTTCTTGGCTCATGAAGCTTATCTTTAAGACAAGAAATAGTCTTACAATATTTGGATCCCCTTCCTCATGTCTAAAACTTTCATGAAACCAAAACCCTAGTACAAACAAGTGCTTAGGCCGTGACCCTTCTTCCTCTCAACGATGTCATACTCATGACCTTAAAGTGAATGAGCTTTCATTCCTTTGAAAAGAAAACCCTAATCTACCCTGTGGGGTGAATTTGGAGGTCCAAATTCCCAACACTACCCGAGGGTGTGTGTGCGCGTGTGCTCATGTGATAAACTTCACCAAATCCAAAAGTCATTTTTTTCCTTGGTCATGTGTCTGTGTTTGAGCATGTGTTCATGAAAAATTTCATTGAACCCAAAACTTTCTCCCTTTGACCTTGTGTGAGGTGTAAGAAAAGAGAGTGTTTGGTTCCTCACCTTGCATGATCTCCTTCTTAGATGGTGTCTCTAGCTTGGCATACACTTAGAATGGTGTTTGAATGAAGTGATAGTGGCGTGGGTGGTGTTTAGATGGAGAGAAAGTGATGGAAATGAAGAGAAAATGAGATGGTCGAATAACTTAAGAGAACTCCACCAAGTGACTAAAAGACCTTAAGGTTTTCGACTCCTCCCCTTATATAGGCATGTTATCCTTATTGAAAAGCTAAATCTCCTTTGCATTGATGCCATTTGGCACCCAACCTGTGTGCCTCTTCCCCTTCTCCATCATTGGATCATGTTGGAAACCAAATGCACCTTTTTGGACAAGTGGCATGGCCTCCTCAAAAGCGAAGCTTCACTTCCTTTCTTGCCATTCATTTTGTGTTTTGGTTCATTGTATCTTGTGGCAAAATGGTCCTTATTCAAACTAAGATCTTCCTCAATCCTCTACAAGTGTGCATGTGTGCCATGTGGTGTGTGAAGAGTGTGTGAGTGTAGATGGCCGAAAAGCTCATCTCCTTGCCAAGAAGATCTTTCTTCTACCAATGTCTTGGACATTGTATGATTGGTCATTGTGGTTGGCAATGTACAAGTCCCCTTGCCCTAGCAATCCACCTCAAGTGTGCCCTTCACAAAATTCTTCTAGAAGTTCCGTAGGTGTTTAGGTCCTTCCATTTCCAAGTAAGATTTTGCCCTTTCCCAAGGCCAGTTTCTTCCCTTTTTCATCATTACCCTCTTGCATGCATGACACTTGGCCATACCTTCTAGAAACTAAATCTCCCTCTAGGGTTGCCATGCCCTTTTGTCTCTTGGCTTGCCCTAGGTGCCACTTCCCTAAGTGTCTATCATTTCTTTTTTCTAGAAGCCCTACCTAACTAGTGACATGTGTCAAGGATTTCTGCATGCATGACAAATGGCAAGAAGTAGGTAAAATTCTAGGGTAGGCGTGTGGGGCTCCAAATCCTAATTTCTCACACTTCCCTTCCCTCACATCATGTCCAGATTCATTTGTTCCTAGTGTGAGTTTCAATGAATGGCCAATGGCACAAAGGAAATGGGTTGGGCATGTGCCCTAATTGCTCTAGGGTTTCTAAACCCTAAATTACTACAGAGGCTGAAACTTACATGGGCATTGTGGACCTTCCTCATGGGCTTAGATATCCAGTGCATCAATTTAATCTTCTAAATGGGTTTTGCCACCTTGCATGACCAAATACCATGCACAATCCAATAATAATATATGCTCAAGGGCTTAACTAGGTCTAGGTCATCACATCCTAACTTAAGAATTTTACATCTTAATTCCAAAAATCGTCAAAATTTACATTTCTAATTTAAATTTTATCCAAAATTCAAATATCAACTTAGAAAAATTTAAAACCAATTCCAACTATGAAAAATGCTATAAGGCCAAAGCACCATTAGGCCATTTCTCTTTGATTTTTGTTGCAATTCTACCCATCTTCAAACTTATGCTCAAACCAAAATATTGCAAAAAAGACACTCATATCCTATGCTTAAAAACATCCATCAAGATCTACTCCATAAAACACAAAAGTTTTTAAGCAAAATATTCAAACTTTTAACCAAAGCACCAACTCTTGAATCTCAAGGTTTTGACCTTTTCCAAAGCAATTCCAAGAACTCTAAAAATTGAAAAATTTCGTCTAACATGCTCATAACACATTCCTAGGAACTGACATACTTTGAATCAACACATAAAACTCACCCAAAAATCACAAAATCTCACTTGAAATACTCGGCTCCAACACTCAATCAAAAACAAATTTTTTTCTCAAATTTTCTTTAATCAAACACTTGATTTGAGGAGTACTATAATAAAATCTTCAAACCAACATCATATGGTTTAAAAATGAGTCCTAAAGTGGATCCAAGTATTAAACTTAAAATCATATGACTAAAAATAACCAAAAAAATAGAAATAGCCGAAATCATCAAACTTTTGACACAACCGAGTATTCTCTTACATAAAAATTTATATCTTTGAAACTAACACAAAAAATCATCAAAATAACGTCGCTCCATCTCCCTCACCAAATAGCGATGTTGAGCTCTATCTCTTGCTACAGTAGCGAAATCGAGTTTTGTCTCGTACATCTAGCAGCACGGTCAAGCTCTATCTGCTATAGCAGCAGTGCGGTTGAGCTTCTTCTCTCGCCCTTGCAACACAGTCGAGCTCTTTCTCTTATCGAAGCACCGTGGATAAGTTATATCTCCCTCTTTCTCTTATCGCAGTAGCGTAGTCGAGCTTTATCTCCTCCACCAGAAACACGGTCAAGCTATATCTCCCTCCACAACAGTGTTAGTGAGCTCCTTCTCCCTCCCAAACTAGAGCAGTTGAGCTCTGCATCCCATCCCAGTAGCATGGTCAAGCTCTGTCTCCCATTGTAGCAACTCAGCTCTGTCTATTGTTGTAGCAGTACCAACAAGCTTTGTCTTTTGTCGCAACAACATGGTAGAGCTCTATCTCCCGTCGTAGTAGCAGTGCGGTCGAGCTCTATCTCCCATCATAGCAACATGTTCAAGGTCTGTCTCCTACCCTAGTAGCACTATCGAGCTCTATCTTTGACTGTAGTAGTGCGATTGAGCTCTACCTCCTGTCGTTGCACTACGATCAAGCGCTGTCTCTTGTTGCACCAAACAATCAACAAGGGAACACCTTTCCCCAGTTTCACTAAGCCCCCTCACCTCAACACAGTCGAATCCGTCTCTTGCCAAAGTTGATAAATTGCGCTTGCACTCGACAATCAACGAAGGGAACACCTCTCACAAGTGTCCCACTCCCTCTATGTCATAAGTTGATAAGTTGCTTCTGCATTCAGTAATGAATAGGGGAAAACATCTCTCAATTATCCCACTCCCTCCTTTCCATAAGTTGGTCAGCTGTGCTCGCACCCAGCAATCAATGAGAGAGAGAGAACACCTCTCGCAAGTGTCCCACTCCCTCCCCACCGCAAGTCAATAAGCCGTGCTTGCATTCGGCAATCAATTGGGGGGGGGGGGACACCTCTCCTAAGTATCCCACTCCCTCTGAAATGCCCAGACCCCAGAGGTCTGAAGGGTTAGCTCTTATTACCTAATATTAACTCCAATATCACAACTATAAAATTTAAAAAACTCTATAAAATATTAGTTTATTTGCTCAAACCAAATATTTATGTTCTTTTATAGCAACAACAAAGAAATTTTCAATAAAATAAATTAAAAACACCCTAAAGACTTGAAAATATCCTACTCAACATATCAAAATAACTGAAAATAACCAATTTACTAACTATGACTCAAATAAGTACTTGTACCCTAGGGCATTTATTCCTCTACGATCATCAAACTTCTCTAACACTGCCTACTCTTGTTCTCCAGCTGAACCATCAAGATTATCTAAAAAATATTGTGGAGATAAGGGTGTGAGTTATTAACAACTCAATAAGCAGAAAATATATACCAGTGTATAAACATGAGCATTTAACAAAGTTTATAATGTAGAAAAATATATTTATATGGTAAAAAATGCAGAATTAGAACATGTTATAAAAAATGTCAGAGAAAATTAAAAAATGTTCTTATTCAAAATTCTTTTGGCATAGCAAAACTGACAACTATCATACCAGAACATCATATCATATTAGAGGCCATGTTTAATCCCCGTGATAGGGTTGTGGGAAACCGGTAGTTAACAGAGCAGAAACAGAATGTGAATATTCCCCTTATTTATTCTTGGAGCCCTCAGTGTGCACACAAGAAAGATAACCAAAAAACTACTTTATTTCTAAAGTGGGTGCACCAAAAACAGAGCAGTTGGTATCCACCCAAACAGAAGCCACTATTAGGACCCGTGGTAGGTCAAACAGATCACCATCCACAAACCATATCCAGATTCATAATGTTATGCCAAAAGTTTTCAAAAATCACATCATATCATATCACAGTATAGAATATCTTCAGAACAAAATAGAGTAAGATCACAAAAACATAATTTATGCACAAAATTTCATATTCGCTCTTTTTTGCACAGGTAAAAAACTGAATGCCAGAAAAATAAGTTCATGTCTATACTAGTCATGAAGAAAATGCTTTCTCTTTTATTAGAGTTCATGAATGATGTCGAACAAATACTTGAGGTTGTTTTCATAATTCTAGAAGAGAGAGAGAGAGAAGAGAGAGAGAGCAACAGAGAGATGAAATGGGGGGGGGGGGGCGCTCTACGTGTACCTACCGAGACGGAGTTAGGGTGACAGCGACCAAGTAGGATTGAAGATCAACGGTGGTTCGTGTGACGGTAGATTGCGGTGCATGGCAACGTCACTCTGCTTCTACTATTCACAACTGAGAGCAAAAATGTGCTATGTTTTTGGGCAGCAAAACAGAGGTGCAAACGTTTGTTCCTACCTATAGGTGGTTGCCATGCAGTCACAATGGAGGGTAGATGCTAGAAGGTGTTTGGATGGCTGAGGTCGTGAAAAGAGGGCAGCAGTAGCTTGGGGTTTCTTCGTGCACGAGGGATGGTTGACGTGCATAAGTATATATATATATATATAGAATTCAAAACAAAACCCTAGAGGGAGGGAAAAAGAGACGTGCATTGGAAAGCTATGGAAAACAGACATGATTGAAGCATGGATGCATTGACAAACAGGCGTGCATCGTGTAGAATGTGGAGTCTGATATAAGATCTAATGGCTTAGGCTTTTTCTCCTAATTTTGAGTCTCGACTAATCTTTAAATATATATATATATATACTTGTTCAACAAATTCCTCAACCCAAACCAAGATTCCATCCAAACCAAAATATTTAATGATTTAAACAAAAATGGCAAGCCCAATAAAAATTCAATATCCACCAAAAATAAAATTTTAGGCTCGTAGTCTCTTCTAAAAATTTACTCATAATCCCAAATGGGCTTTTCATATCTATAAACCCAAAAATACTTAGAAAGCAGGCCTGGTGCTAGACTCGAGTGTTACATCCTTCCTACCATAGGTCCATAAGTTGTGCCCGCAATTGATGATTGAAGGAGAAAACACCTCTCCTAAGTGTCCTAGTCCCTACTCACCATAAGTCAATAAGCCACACTTGCACTTGACGATTATAGGAGGGAACACCTCTCCCACTTGTCCTAGTCTTTCCTAGCCACCTAGCACGATCAAATGTGGCTCCCGCCTAGTTCAAAGCCGAGCTCAACGGTGGCACAACATCTTCTCCAACAAACACAGAGTGTTTATAGTCAAGCCACAATGTTTGCTAGCGGGTTACCTCTGAGAACAAGCCTTCGAGCTCTACAACCACTTAAGATGGATCGAGCGGGTCAACGAGCTTCCTAACCACTTAAGTGTGGGTTATTACAAACAAATTGTAACATCAATGCCAAAATGGAAACATCAAACAACAACTGTGGCAAGGGGCAACAATCCACTGAAAGCTTGCAACAATACATGCTCTTTACTTTTGGGCAAACATTTGCGCCTATGCTAAGCTTCACGCTTGCACCTAACATAGTCGAGTCAACTCCCACCTAGCTCTACAAGTTGAGCTCTGCGCTCTCACCCAGCAAAGTCGAGTCATCTTCTGCCTAACTCTACAAAAAGAGCTCACTACAAAAAAAATAAGCAGATTGGGCTACTTTTATTTTTGACAACACTAATATAACCAGAAATAACTCATATTTTTATTTCAATCGAAATATCATGGCTTTTAGAAGATTATTTAGGTGTAGCTTTTAGAAGGATTCATCTACAATTTTTTAGACCAAAGTCTCTCAAAAATTGTGATCAATCCATTTTAGTTTGGAATCACTACACCTATTGGGAATAGGTGGGCCTCGCTGGAATCGTCCTCTCTTATTCTCTGTCTATGAATTGTTTGTAATTCTTCTCATGTAATTCTACAGTATGCAATGAATGCAACTGGTACTGATCTGCATGATATCACCAAGGAAAATAAGTGTATATTATTGTATTATCTATAAATTAGTGGTTGATTGTAAACAATTGGGTATTTGATTGCAGAAGAGAAGGGCCCACGTACTCATGTAAAGTCAAGCTTCCAGGAAGCAACAAAGGCGACAACACCAAATGTGCTAAAATCTATGCACCAATAACACCACCTGCACTTCTGGCCAGGATCCAAAATATAAGACACAAAGCACATGCTATGGAGTTTTGGTTTAGCTAGCTTTTGTTTTTAGTATGCATGGTAATTAACACACCCACCACTTTTTAAGATCAATTGACGAATTTTGATCTAGCATGCATGCCAGAGCATTAGTAGCTTTTGAGTTTTTGCTTGTGTAAAAATAGCTGCCCCTTTTCCATGCACTTCAGTTTTCTTGTTTATTTTCTTGTTTTCAAACCTTCCCTCTTTCTAATACATTCCTAATTACACAAGCAAGGATTTAGAAGTGATCAAATGGAGGTAAACAAGCTAGAGAGTCAACCAAATAGAAACTAGTAGGAAGGAATCAATTGCATAAATTTAGAGGAGGAAACGCATTGCATAAAGAGTTTGCTGCTATGCTACAATTTTGGACAGAATTAAAAGAGGGATCTTACCTGCTGCTTTGGTAGCTTCTCTGGTGGTTGTGCTACCTCTTGAGGTGGTCTAGAATGAGGCAAGTTCAATTGCTACAAGAGGCTTGAGTGGAGTAGTTAAGAAATAGGTGAAATAGGTTGTTAGTTCACTGCTGCAGATTTTACTGGTTTGGTTGTTCACATTGGTTTAAGCTTGAGAAATGGCTCACAAACAAGCACTCATTTCTAATGGTTTGACGTATAAAATGGAGGGTTTAAACCTATTGAAAATGGATTAAGGTAAAGGAAATGATAGAGCTAAATCTATAGTAGAAACTATAATAATAGAAATTTAATTGCCTAGACCAAAACAGAGTAGAATTTTATTCTACCTCATCAACTAGTAGGTTGAACTAATTTCTCTTGTTTCTATGTGCATAAATATTTTCTCAAACTCATAAGCCCCTCGACAAAGCATACTCGTGATTTCATAAGTTCAAACCATGATATTCCTCTACTTATACACTCAAAACACAACATGATCTAACTTAATGAATGGAAAAGCAAGTGGCATGAACAAAGGGCTATGTAGGTTGTCTTGGGGCTGAACTACCTTAAAGGAAGAACAAGAAAAAAAAAATTGCAAACTTTGTTCAACTAGATTGAGTATTACTTTTTAATTATAAATAGTAAATTATATCAAGAAGGTCATGAGGAGGCTTAAGAAGAGCTGCCTAAGAAAGCAAAGTTCTTCTTCAGTACTGTAGTTCAAAATTGGGATGCAAAATTTTATGTAAAAGTTGAGGACAATATAGACCTTGATCTTTGAGGTTTGGATTCTCAATCTTTGATTATAGCTACCTTTTCTTTTTTCTTTTTTCCTGGGTATTCCAGTTTAGATATTGGTTATAACTTTTCATGCTTGACTTGATTTGAATATTGCATAACTCTTAATTACTTTACAATTTTGACTAGAGTTGTGTTATAATTTCTATATGGACAAGAGTTGGATACAAATCACTGATAGATTTGGATCTAGGGAATATGCTATGGAAGAAACAAGCTGAGTACGACAAGTTTGAGTACTGCAAAGGTGAGTTTGTGACTTCTATAAGGCATTTTCTTTTTGTAATACTTGCATCTCAAATGGCACAAAACTTGGGTGGAATAATACCAATGATATGCATACCATATACAGGGTAGATGTGTGGAATGAATCACACCAAAGGAAAATTAATTCAATGATTTGAACAAGAACAAACCTTTTCATAAATTGTAACAACAAAATTAATAAAACATGAAAATGTAAAATTGATGGTTACAATTACTTGAGAATTCAATTTTGTGAATTTGACCGGCAAAGGTATATTGGTGAATATAAATTGTTGATCCACATTTGAAATTGGGTTTTATGATTTTCTGTGCATGTCTTTCACTTGGCTGAATGGTCTAGCAAGTGTTGTAGATGTTCAAGATGCTGCCAATAGGTACACCTTTCATTGAATTTTATTTACGGTTTTGATTGATGTGGATTTTCTTTGCATGTCTTTCACTTGGATGATTGTTCGCATACTGGTTTTGAGCATATAAAACTTTGATGTTTTCAAGTAGTAATGATTCAGGCATTCTTCCTTCTTCTCATTTTATATATATATATTTTTAAATGATAAAGGCATTCTTTTTTCTTGTAATTTTTGAAAATATTTTGGGCAGTCACATAAACAACAATTCAATTCGTGGGCAAAAATCCTTTCTTTGATCTAATTCAAATGTCATTGTTTTTTTTTTTTTTATAAATATTTCGAGGACAAGTATGTAAAGATGAAGAAGGAGGAGGGTGTCTTCCACCTTTACCAGAATATATCGAGAGTGCCATGACTTGGTGGAAGTCTTTTCAATTATAACTGACTAGAAAATTCAAAACCCTAATCCTCTCAAAAAGAGCCCCCAATTCAATTTTATGGCGATGGAAGTGGATTGAATGGTTTTGCTTTGATATTTTCTCTAGGTGTATACAGTTACTCATGATTAAGTCATCAAACATTGAGTGACACTTACAAATAACATCATTTTATTGTTTTCTCGAGATAGTTTCCCCATGAATTGGGGCCATAAGTGACTTCAGAAGAGCAAATTACACTGGATAAACTGAATAGTAGTGCTCAACAATTGTGGCTCGGATTCATCAAATAGCTTTGTGGGTTCTTTTGGACCTTTTGCTTTTTTTAATGACATTAGAAAACTTCAACAGTAGTGTTTATCCTTCTTTTTTTTTTCTAAACAAGAAGGAAAAGAAGCTCATTTGGTATGAGTGGATAAAATCCAATATAATTAAAAAAAAAAAAGAGTCTGCAGATCTATTTTGGCAAATTTTGATACTTTTTGCGGCGACTAAATGTCGTCGAAAATAGTAAAATATTTCTGTCAACCACTATAGTAGCTGGGGAAAACCATTCTTGGTTCAAAATTTGTGGCAAGTGTTGGGCAATTATTTTTCGTCGGAAATAAGTATTTGCGGCAAAAATAAGACTATTTACGACAATTTATGTTCGTAGGAAATTAGCTTATTTATTGTAGTGGCTCCGCACTCACACCGGTTGAGCCCCACGCTCGGGGATTATCATCATTTTAGCAAGCAGAAGACCAAGGACCAATTTTCAAAGTTTTATTTTCTACATGAAGTTCAATTTGAAGATTCTCAAGGCCCTCCTATTGAGCACAACAACCTTAAGAATCACGCGATGACTGGAAGGGGTAAATTATCACTAGCCCAAGCTCACAAAGCCCTGTCCAAAGGAGGGGTCCCATCTTCATAAAGGAAGAGAGAAAGAGAGATAGAAGTAAAGTGACAAAAGCTAGGGAAGGAAAAATGTGTCAGGGCAAAAGAAATGAAGTGACTGGAAAAGGGTCAGGCATGCTACAAATGACAACAAAGTGACATAAAGCCAAGCTCTTCACTAACCACTAATAGAGACCAATAAAAGGGATATGAGATCAAAGATGTGGGAACTTTTGGGTGACTTGAGGAAAGAACTTCTTCAACCTCCAGATGGAAGCTTCAGTTTTATTTTCTCCAAGCAGTATTACAGTTACCTTTGAGAGACTGTAAATTTGCCACTTATAGTGGAGTTGCCCTTCAAACGATCCATGAATGTAGGCCTTATGTCAAACTACGTAAATCTAGATGTCTTATTCTCTATTTATATTTGCTGTATCTATTTCTATTTACTGAAATTGACGTACGTGCGGACACTGTACTGCCCTTCCTGACCACTGTCGTGGGCTCCAGACAATACCGACCAAGGCCTGAATCGTCACCATGGGCCAGGAATGACTTCTTCTCCCCTTCTAACCTGTTACAAAATAGGCTTTAACACTACTATTTCTCTTTCTCAAGAATGTTCACCTCCAGTACCGTTGCATTCTCAAGAATAAGGTCTCCCGGCTCCCTTCGATTGTGGACATTTCATTGATTGGTTAATATATATACGGTCGCGTATTTATTTTAGTTGTCTAAAACGGTTGATTGCAATTCGACCCATGTATTTGGTTAATTTAAATGATCGCGGTTGTCTTAAAACCATCTACGCATGACGTACGTAGCTCATCAAACCTGAACTTCGGCGGCTTGCCTCAATGTGTTTCCTCAATATTTCACCAACATATCCTGAGAAAACGTTACATTGGCTTGTATCGTTTCAGCCCCCTGGCCTCCCCCCTCCAGCCTTCAAGAAGCTAATTGGCTTCTTGATCTCTTATGAATTAACTCCCCGGCCAATAACGGCAACTCATGTTTCTCTGGAGATTAATGCCTCTATGTTCTCATAATCTTCCATTCGCTAAAACCGATTTTAAAATCAAAGGTAGAGACCAAAGTGAAAATAATTTTAGGCCCATAAATTTGATTTAAGGAGCTAATAATCCTCTAAGAGATATTCCTCCATTCATGGCTGCTTCCATACTGCAGAAGTTGTCCTTGTCACCCAACATATAGCATTATTTGTGCTTTGGGTCAAAATACTTGTCAAGTTCAGTTAATTTGCATTCATTTTCACCCCATCTCCATTTATGGTTCAATATAGACTAGCTAGTTAACCCTATTATTCCTCAGTTCTCAGTTATGCCCCTATTCTGTTTATTAAGTAGTTTAGTTTGTTGCTGTATATGAAAAATTCAGTCAATTTGTGTAGAAATGACTAACCATCAGATTCTACTTGATCTGACTCTTAATTAGTGATCTCAAACATATATATTATATGATGCTGATTGATGATGCCTAACCATTTGCAACAATATCTCTGTCATGGAACTGGGTTCATGATTTTGAATGCTCTACTCTTCTGAGTTTGTATTGCCAAGTACTGCATGCTCAATGATTGTGACAGATCTAGCAAAGCAATAAATAATTTGACGATACAACCACAAAAATTAAACATGATTAATTAATTACTACGTACTCTAATTATTAAATTGTCGACCCGAATGCATGCTCATCAAGTTTAACTCAGTTTAATTCAGTTTACAGTATTGACGGTTGGATTTTATCAAAAGGTGAATATTAATATATAATAAGCTTTAGTAGTTAGAAGATGTAATGTACGTGTTAGTTTGGATGGTTTGAGCTATATGTAAAGTGTATATATAATCCAATGTTTAATTCCTTGATCGAGATCAGTTGCTGTAAGTACTTTCTTATCATTTTGTATTAAATGTATCACCTCAAAATTAAAAGCATGTATATATATTGGCAAGCTAGCTCCTAGTGCAGCTTCTTCGTAACCACAGGAGCAGAACCAAAGCCAGCAGGACCCACGGCATTCATCCCGGCTGGCCAGCCGGGGGGTTCTAGCTAATATTTAGCATATCGTGTGGTTGGCAACAATGTTCATAAATTTGGAGCTGGCTAGGTTGATCATAACTTTAATATGGTAAAGAAGGTCATGACCTTGCAGCTCCTTCATTTCCAAAACCAACAAATGATCAAAATTTTGATCACAACATGCACACATGCTGCAGCAATATTTATGGATGATCTCGCGACCTCGTTATATACTTACGTCAACGTACAAATAACCATTAATATAGAAATATAATATCACTTCTCCGAAGAAATAAATAACTGTTTATTCACTTTTAATTACAACCTTAAATATATAAAAAACAAGATATATATATATATATAATTCAGACTATCTTATAATTAAAACACCTCCTTATAGATAAAATATATCCAACATAATAATAAACTCAGACCACTTGCATAGTCCAGCTTAGAATTACTTTCTGACAAAGCTTAGCCTGAAAGGATCGATCCTCCATATTCTATCTGTAAAATGTCAATAAGATCATTTTAATGAGTCACTTCAATATATAGGAGTACTTAAATCTCAGGTGTTCGGTCGATCGAACCATTTCAGCAAATTAAAGTACATATCCTTTTCTTTTATCCAACATGAAAAATGACAGCAACCCCAACAAAATCATGTGAACTTTGTAATATATATGTTAACTCAATTTAAAAATATGAAAAAGAAGTACGTACTCCATTGCAAATGGACATATAATATTCTACTGTGTGAGCAAAACAGATATTTCAACATTCCAACAGATCATCACATGATCAATAACACAAGTCATTGTCAATATATGTTTTTAATTCTGTATAGCTAGGGTGGATGCTGGAACTTATGGTCAAATATGTTTTTTCGGCCTCGTAAAGTCAATATGGTTGCACTACTATATTTATCCGGCCAATCAGAAAACGTATATGTGTGTGTGTGTGTGTGTGTGTGTGTGTGTGTGTATGTCTTTATATTCTGCTCCTCGTGACTAACTTATAAACTCTGTGTGTGTGTGTGTGTGATATCGTTCTTCGATCTACAACCATGGTCATGTTACATGCATGCTATCAGGAGTTCGAAAACACAACTAAAGTCGCTTGAGGATATGATCATCATGATATATATAATTTTCAAAGAAACATAGTGAATAATGCAAAATCAAATTTGCAAATGTTTGCGCAAACCCTTTCAGCAAAAATATACATTTCAAATCATGACATCAACATTAAAATCAGTTTATGAGGTTAATATATCATTCAATATAAACCAGTACAAATCCATGGAAAACCTAGCTAGCTCGACTCAGAAGGTAAAGGCCAAAGATGATTATTTGGAAGAGTAGTTGAACCTTTACTTGAATTGTTGTCACACTTCTTGATGACGCTTTGTGAATATTGCATCATATGAGGTTGGGTTTTATTAGAAAATTCTGTTTATCATTGTAAAGTTTGTTTAATTACTCATCTGTATTTTTCCTAGTAGTACTTCGATAAGGATCTGAGCGGTATTGTGTTTTAAGTTGCTTAGAATTTGAATTTTAGTTCCGAACCCTTAATAGAGTTTACTCATTTTGTTTTGTCTCCAAGATTAGATCAGTTGTATTCATTTGAAATGATAGATCTTGCTAGGAGCTAATACTATTAAGTATAAAAGTTCAAACAACCACACAGCTTGTTACCAAAGCAAAAGATCAGAGATCAGAAGATCACACGGGAAAGGGAGGAAAACGTACAAAAGAGTTTAGGTGGCATTTTGATATGCAATGTTATTAGAGATAACCTTGATTCAGTTTACATTTTACTTTACTTTAGTTCTCTTTTAGTTTAGGCTTATGATTAGTTCAGTTAGATATTTAAATTTTACTTTTTCCCGCTTGTATGTTGATATAAAAGCAACACTTCTATTTTATGTAAACTTAACTTTTGAGGAATACAATTTTTCGATACCCTCTGCATCTTCTTGGTATCAATCTTAATATGGTATTAGTTTGAACAACACATTCCTGCACAAAAACACCATGGTATCTTCCTCTACTGATCCTTCTAAGTCTTCCAGTCCATACTATCTTCATCATGGTGATAGTCTAGGATCTGTTCTTGTCACTCAAGTTCTCACATGTGACAATTATCATGCATGGCATCGATCCATGCTCATGGCCCTAACTGCCAAGAAAAAAGTCTATTTCATTGATGGATCTCTTACTAAACCATCCAAAACTTTTCCTCTTTTTTCCTCCTGGACTAGATGTAACAACGTGATCCTGTCTTAGCTTCTCAATTCTCTTTCTAAAGACATTGCTACTAGTGTGATCTATGTTGAATCTACCATGGACATGTGGTTTGACCTTCAAGAAAGGTTTTCTTAGGGTAATGGCTCTCATATTTACCAATTGCATAAGTCAATTGCTTCTCTTATGCAGAAGGACCTTTCTGTCAGTGCATATTTCACTCAAATGAAGGGTTTATGGGATGAGTTGATGAATTATAGACCCTTACCTGTTTGTTTGTGTGGAGGTCTACATACCTTGATGGATATGCATCAGCAAGACTATGTTATGTGATTCTTGATGGGGCTGAATGATTCTTTTTCTCAAATGCGTGCCCAAATCCTCCTCATTGATCCACTTCCTCACATCAACAAGGTTTTCTCCCTTGTTCTTTAAGAAGAGCGTCAGAAAGACATTGGCTCGGTAATGATTTCTAATATTCCATCTACTGTACTTTCATCTTCAGCAAAACTTGTCCATCAGAATAAGCCTTCAATTCGGAAAGATAGACATATTTGCTTCCATTGTTCTATTCTTAGGCATACCATTGAAAAATGTTTCAAGTTACATGGATATCCTCTGGATATCACTCCAAAGGGAAGTTTTCCAATCCCTCATCCTCAACTCATTTTGATTTACCTTGTAACAATGTCAACAACTTCTAGCACTTCTCAATTCTGGGTCACATGATTCTCAAGCAGCAAATGTAACTTCTCCAATTGATCACCTTTTGGGTAAATCTTCCTTCTATTTTTTCCATCAAAACAATATCCCCTTCGTATATTGCTCATAATGATTGGATTATAGATATTGGTGCTATGGATCATATGGTCCATTCCACATCCTTTTTTACTTCTTGTCATTCTGCTCACAATTCATTTGTTCAAATGCCAAATGGATTTTCTACACCAGTTACACATATAGGATCCATTCATCTCTCCCCACAGCTTATCTTACATAGTGTTTTGTGTGTACCCTCTTTTAAATTCAATCTTCATTTTGTTAGTTAATTAACCAAATCAACATCTTGTTGCTTGGTTTTCTCTGGTAATGCTTGCTATATATAGGACCTCACCCATTGGAGAACGATTGGGAACGGTAAAGCCAAAGGAGGATTATGCCTACTACACAAACCAGATGATCATGTTGATCTTCCTTGAGATTCACCTTTCAATTTTGCTTTTGTTTCTAACTCTAATCATTCTAAATTTGATATTTAGCATAAAAGGTTGGGTCAGCCCTCCTTTTCTCGGATAAAATTGTTGTCATCTATTGTACCTACTGTTTCTGTCAATAATAATATTTTGTGTTCAATTTGTCCACTTGCTAAACACAAAAGGTTGCCATTCCCTTCCCATAGTGAGCATAGTTCTTCTTGTCCTTTTCAACTTATCCACTGTGATATATGGGGCCCCTTTCGATATTAGTCATTGGATGGTTTTAAGTATTTTTTAACCATTGTAGATGACTTTTCTCATAGCACTTGGGTTTATTTGATGAGGTCTAAATCTGATGCTCAAGTGCTATTGCAGCATTTCATTAATATGGTTGCCAATCAGTTTGATTCTTCCATCAAAACTATAAGGATAGATAATGGCATTGAATTTGCTATGCCTCAGTTCTTTTCTTCTAAAGGCATAGTTCATCAATTGTCTTGTGCAACCACCCCTCAACAAAATTCAGTTGTTGAAAGAAAGCATTAGCACATTCTCAATGTTGCTTGTGCTCTTCTTTTTCAATCTAATGTTCCTTTGGTTTTATGGTCTGAATGTATCCTTACAGCAGTATACTTGATTAATAGGATTCCTTCTCCTTTGCTACCAAATAAAACTCCATATGAATTAATTTTCCAACAACCACCTTCCTATTCCCATCTTAAAGTCTTTGGTTCTTTTTGCTATGCATCTACACTAGCTCATAACTGATCTAAATTTGCTCCTTGAGCTAGGAGATGCATTTTCATTGCTATCCTCTTGCCATTAAAGGCTACAAAATTTATGATCTTGATAGCCATATTGCTTTTGTTTCTTGAGATGTTGTTTTTCATAAACATATCTTCCCTTTTAAATCCATAACTCAAAATCTTAATACTTCACCGTATTCTTCTCATGTTTTCCCTAAACCTATTTTTGATTATTTTATTTCCATCCCTACTCAATCTGTTCCTTCTCCACATCAATTTGTTTCTATTCCTACTCATATAGAATCTATTTCTAACCAGTCCTCTCCACCTTCTCCTACCCTTACAGAATCTGTTTTATCTTCTTCTCATCAATCACCTTCTTTACCAGCTTCATCCCTTCCTAGAAGATCTTCCCGAGCACACAAGCCACCTGGTTACTTGTATGACTTTCATTGCCATTTGTCATCTTCACAAGCTTGCTCTTCTCCACCTTCAACTGTAAATTCTGGTTCTTTATTAGGTAAGCAATATCCTATTTCCCACTGACTTGGTTATTCTCACTTGTCCTCTAAACACAAAACTTTTACCTTAGCTCTTTCCACCTTTTTTGAACCCTAATTTTATCACCATGCTATCAAACTTCCCCATTATGGTTGATGAAATTAAAGCCTTAGAAACCAACAACACTTGGACATTAACTAATTTTCCCCATGAAAAGAGCCCAATTGGATGCAAATGGGTTTATAAAGTTAAAGTTAAATCTGATGGCACACTTGAGAGGTATATGGCAAGGTTGGTTGCCAAAGGTTATACAAAACAAGAAGGAGTGGATTATTTTGATACCTTTTGTCAGTTGCTAAAATGGTAACTATCAAATGTCTTCTTTCTATAGCAACTGCTAAAGATTAGCATCTAATTCAATTGGATGTCAACAATGCCTTTCTTCATGGAGACTTGTTGGAAGAAGTCTATATGTCTTTGCCCCTGGTTTTGGTGATAAAAATGATAAATGAGTTTGTAGGTTAAAAAAGTCTTTGTATGTTTTGAAACAAGCTTCAAGACAATGATTTGCTAAGTTCTCTTATACCATTCTTGACCTTGGTTTTAAACAATCCAAACCAGACTACTCTCTTTTCACATGGCTTCAAGGTACTAGTTTTATTACTTTACTAGTATATGTGGATGACATCCTTATTGTTAGCAATGATATATATTCAATTAACACTTTCAAAGCATTTCTTGATCAGAAATTCAAGCTTAAGAACATTGGGTCTTTGAAGTATTTTTTATTTTTGGAGGTTGCAAGAAACATCACTGGTATTTCCCTTTCTCAAAGGAAATATGCCTTAGAGATCTTATCAGACACTAGGTTCCTGAGCTTTAAACCTATTAAAACTCCCATGGAACAACACCGTAAACTCTCTTGAGATGATGGTCCTAATGTAGGAGATCCTCAAGCATATAGAAGATTGGTGGGTAGGCTGCTTTATCTTACCATCACAAGACCAAATATCACTTTTACAGTCTACATTTTAAGTCAATTTATGGACTCCCCTCGATTGCCTCATCTTCATGCTGATCAACGAGTTTTGCAGTACATTAAGAATTCACCTGGTTAGGGTTTATTCTTCTCTGCTAGTTCTTATCTTTACTTGACTGCATTTGCTGACTCAGATTGGGCTGGCTGTCAAGATACTCGAAGATCCATCATGAGTTTTTGTGTTTTTCTTGGCTCATCACTCATCTCATGGAAATCCAAGAAGTAGTCCGTAGTTTCTAGGTCCTCAGCTAAATCAGAATATCGAGCCATGGCCAACACAGTTTGTGAGATCGTGTAGTTACTCTCCTTGCTTGATTTGCAAGTCCCTCACTCTCAAGCTGCTGCTCTATATTGTGACAACAAGGTTGCCATTCACATTGCCACTAAGCCCGTGTTTCATACGTTCATGAAACACATAGAGATCGATTGCCATTTTGTTCGTGACAAGGTTCAAGAAGGAGTTGTGAAGCCCTTTCATGTTTCTTCTCATCATCAATTAGTCGATTGTTTCACTAAACCATTAGACCTTCCTCTATTCTCTTCCTTGATATCCAAGCTGGGCATTATTAACATACATGCTCTAGCTTGAAGAGGGGGTATTAGAGATAGCCTTGATTTAGTTTACATTTTACTTTCGTTTACTTCTGTTTTAGTTTAGGCTTATGATTAGTTCAGTTAAATATTTAAATTTTACTTTTTACTACTTGTATGTTGATATAAAAGCAACACTTCTATTTCATGTAAACATAACATTTAAGGAATACAATTTTTTGATACTTTCTGCATCTTCTTGGTATCAGTCTTAATACATGTAGGTGAATTAATTTGCCTATTGCTTAGAGCCAATGCTTGCAATCATGTGCTAGAATCACTCAGCAAGGATACAGACATCCAACCGTTATAGATCATAATTTAATTACTATACATACATATGTATATGTCATTTAGAATTTATATCTATATGTGTGTGTACTCACACATATATATGCATACACATACATGTGTGTCTGTGTGCGTGTGGGTGTGTCGTGTGTGAGTGTGAGATATATAGATGAGATTCATGGAAAATTAATGAGGATTTTTTTGTTCTTTTTACATTTCCTTGCAAAGTCTAAGCACTCTTTTAAGGAGGTTTTTTTTTTTTCCAAAGTGGTTTTAATGCTTTATCTTTCTTACCTTTTGAGGGGGACTTTATCTATATATATTGGTCTATTTTATCTAGTGAAATCTCTATACCTTCGTACTAGGTCATCTCATTGACACTCTATAAGTGAGAGAGCACATTAAAACTTGTTGATCACAAAATACAACTTTCTCATAAATATTGATTGTTCCACTCCAACTAGCTAGCCTAGTTATTGAAGCCTAGGCCCAAAGCCCAGTTTTTTTTGTTATTGTTGGTCTAGCCCATGTAGAAGCTAAAAACCTAGAATTAAGGACTAGCCCCTTTGCCCTGTGTGGTGTCATTTTGGCTCTGATGGGATAAAACCCTAATTTTTTTCTCTTCTCTCTTTCTCTCCTCCTCCCTTTCTTCTCCTGCACTGCAACCCTCCTCACCCCCGTGGCCCTCTCTCCCTTTTCTACTCCCACGAGTCCCACACATCGAAGTTGCTCCAGACATCTACCACCATTTGACTGCCACCCGCCTCCATTTGAAAACAAGCCTCATTGCTGTGAAGGGTGGTTTGGCCTATAATAGGCCAAAATCCACCCCCTCTGATCACCCTATCACCACCTCTGTCGGCTCCACCTCCCTCTCAATTTCTTCCTCCTCTCATATATCTTTTTATCTCTCAACCTCTGCTCCTGTTACTTAGGGATTTTACTGCCACCGCCCCCGTCCTCCAACCTCAAGACCGAGCAAAAGAGACTTTGATCTCTCATTCTCTAGTTTCCTTTCTCTAGCTCTCTCTTTCTCTCTCTCTCTCTCTCAAACACGCAATCCTTCTTCTTCTGTTTTCTCTCTATGGCGTGCCGCCGTCGTTGGCTGTTCAATAGTGCATCTGACCAAGACCATCCATAAGGTTCACCTATTTCCTCCCTCTCTCGACACCACTTTCCTCCCTCATATCTCTATTATCTCTCTTGGATGCTCTCTCTTGTTCTCCGTTTCTCTCTTAGGTTTCCACCTCAATCCACTGTACTCTGACACACCATTGTGGATATGCACACCCAACTCACACCCAAGTACCACCCCACTCACTCTCTTTCCCTATCTCAGAAAGCTTAGCCCTCTGGGTTTGAAAAACCCTTGCCGCCACTGTCACCCTGCCATGCTTCCGCCTTCCACAGTAGGCTCCCTCCTGTAACACCCCACTTAAAAACACCTTAGGCCTTAACCCTAGTAGCTATGACCCTAGCTAAGTAGAGGTTGTGATACTTGAGAAGAAAGGAGATTTTGGAGCTTGAGTTGGCAAAAGAGCTTACACCTTTGGTTTAGTTAGGATTATTAGAAAATTTTAGTGCTTTATTAAATTGAGGAAATGTGTCAAGAGGCCAATGGAAGAATGACACCTGGCATAGTGGAAGAATGACACATGGCCTCAACCCACACGACCCTAGGGTTAACTTCAGACCATCATAAGGCTTCTAACTTGAGTTAAGGTTACTATTCATCACACCCAGGAATAGTAACTCAAAGCATCATGACTTGCATAGTTTTCTTGAAACCATTTTCTTCATAATTTTAGATATAAAATTTTTGTCTTTTACAATTTTTTACATCACTCTTAGCTTTGAAGGATAGAATTACAACCCATGTCACTTGAGGCAAAGGCATGTTAATGACACAACAACCCACCAATTAGTACCCTTGGTGCAAAACCATGCAATCCTTCAACAAGTTACCAAAGCCATGTCTCTTCCACAAGCTTTTCAAGAGGTTTTCTACACCATTCAAACCTATTATGCCACCTAAAATCAGACCTAGGAGGTGGCCAAAAACAGTCCCATAAGGCAAGCAAAAATCACAACTATTTCACCTAGGAAATGAAGTTTTGTTCCAACCGAGTATCCTTGTTCCTTCAAGAATTTTCTGTACTTAAATTACCCACCTCATGCCATTTCACCCTAAATAAGTTATTCAAAGCACTCCATTACAATCTTAGCCAATCCCCTTCTACGAACCTTAAAACCGATTGGCAAATGGGAAGGTGAAGCACATCATGTTGATTGAAACCCATGCACTTTCAAATCCCTTTCTTCATTTTCTGCTCAAACCAAATAAATTGACCACCACTATACTTCTTTGCCCACCTGAGAAAGTCACTCAATGGTGATAATTATGCCCTCAAATCAAACCAAGAGGATGGGAAAAGAGAGGGATCAAAATTGGACAGTTTTGGATGAAACCAAAATCGTCGACCATAACTTGCTTTCCTTGTGAATTTTGCTTCAAATTTCTAGAACTACTCAGCCCCTGCACCTCTGGCCATCTTCTAGCGCTTGACCATGAGGTAATCATGAAGGTTTAGGCCACTATTCAACTAACCAAACCATGACAACTGAAATTGCACTCAACACCCTCCACCACCCACTACCCTCACCCTTCAACCAAGCCCCCCTTCATCCCCCACTTCCTCTAAAAACTTCCTCAAGCATTCTCCTAGAATTATCAAGAGCAAAATACTCCTAGTGTGAGAGTGAGTTCTTGGAGTGAATTTATTTTTGGAGCATCAAAGCCACGGTTTGGTGAGTTATCCTACCCTATCTTTTGTTGGGTGTTAGAATTACATGTTAGGCTTTTAATTATGGCGTGAGAATGGAGATTTGATTGAGTTATATGAGGTTTAACTTGAAGACATGCATTTCGGTTTAGATTTGAAGTCTTACTTGAATTAATTGTTTTGGGATGAAATTTTAGCTATTACATATCTTGATATGATCTTACATATTTTACTAATGTCCTGAATGATTGATTGGAGGTTTAAATTTGAGGAAAATAGCATGTCATGATAAGTTTATAAATCAATATCTTGTATTGATCATCAAGCATGTTTCAGGTTACAATTGGTTGAAGTTTATCTTGAGGAATCTTAGCTAACTTTCCAAAGCATGAGTGTTAAAAATCTAGAAATGCTTTGTTATCAAGATGAGAGTTAGAATGCATGATTCATTTAGGCTTTAAAACCCACATTGACAAAGAGAAGTTAGTAACATCATGCATGCACTCGATTTGAAGGTTTTATGATGATTTGTTGTTAATCAATGCATAAGTGTTGGGATAAACTCCTATGACCTGAATCTAAGTTATAAACATGTTTCCAAGATCATATTAAAGGTTCATTTTGGATTGAGAAATACTTTTAACCTATCTCATCTCATATCATCTCATTATTATAACTTTTACAAATTCTCACATAAAATACAATAAACAGTTCAATTTTTTCAAATCTCAAAACAATAATAATATTTAAAAAATAATATTCTAACAATTTTTTATTCAACTTTCATCTCAACTCACTATCCAAACCTAACCTAAGGTGCTATTTGATGAAAAGTTATAAACATGTTTCCAAGATCATATTAAAGGTTCATTTTAGATTGAGAAATACTCTCAACCTATCTCATCTCATATCATCTCATTATTACAACTTTTACAAATTCTCACATAAAATACAATAAACAATTCAATTTTTTTCAAATCCCAAAACAATAATAATATTTAAAAAATAATATTCTAATAATTTTTTATTCAAATTTCAACTTTCAGCTCAACTCACTATCCAAACCTAACCTAAGGTGCTATTTGATGAAACTTGATTACACATGCATCCAAAGGGGTTATAGGCTTGGAAATCACAAAAAGGCCCACAAAATGCATGCTAGGGGTTGGATTGATTTTCTCATAGTAATTGATTGATTCTTGCAATTCTAAAGTCATATATAGATTTAGATTTAGTGAAATTGGTGAAATTTGGGGCTAAAATGCAAATAGGAAAAGTTTAGTGCCTAAGTGGCAATTTCGGAAAAATGTAGGGGCAATTTTGTAGGTATGTTTTTAAACCCTTTTGATTTTGAACATATTCCTTAGTTTTAAAATTTTTAACTTAGAATAACTTTTATTATGGCCGCATCAAATTCTTAAGTACCCGAAAAGTTTGTAAGTTAGCTTCTAACTTACTATTAGATAATTTATTTATGATTCTTGTATAAATGTAACATTCATATGAAATATCATTTTGAGGATGAAAAATTATATGATACATCATTAAGTATTTGATTTCCTACTTGCATGACATGTGAAATTCTCATCATTTTAGCGTATTGCATATAAATATCATTTTCACATGAAACTTGCTATATATGCACATGTCATGAACTATATTTTTTTTCAAGCATAGCATGAAAATATATTTTTTTATGACCCCAAAAGCTAGAATGAGGAATTATCCTAGTGGAACTCCTCTTTCTACTCTGGAGTGGGTAAAAATGGAGTGGTAATCCTTGAGTTGACAAATAACCGTCAATAGTTTTAAATCGATTCTTTTTCAAGATTGCTAGAGTAAAGTCATATATGGCACCTAATGCTGATGAGTGCATACGTTATGATGATCTTTTATCATAATGATATGTTATGATGAAATGTTAATGATACCAATGCATTGGGTTACGATATCTGTAGACAAAGACGTAGTTTTAATGTGAGTTATACTACAGTCACCGGTAGGTACTCATAGTGCATATAGGGGAGCTGTAACAATACAATATGTTATGTTAATGATGGCTTTAATAACTATGTTATGTTTTTTAAAAGATGAAGTGAAAATTGTTCTCTGTAAAAAAAGATGTAAAGGAATCTGGATGGTAGATAAATACCGATTTATCTTCTGTATGCATCTCAAGTTTATCATTAATTATAAATATCTTATCTTTGTGCAAGTTGGTTATTTGGTTATTTAAATTATTGAGATTTTAAGGCATCTCATTGTGTTAGTCCCACTACCATTCCTTCCAAAATGGTAGAAGTTGTGTCAAGACTGACATACAATGAATAGGATAAACTGTTGGCTTCAGATGGTTAAGGATGAGCCCGAGCGGAGGCTGGATTTGATTTTAGTATTTATAGCAATGGCTCTATACACCATAGAGTGGATGAGAGAATTGACTTGAAACTTTGATGTTGTCTTTGAAGTAAGGAGATTCTCTCTCCCACTTTATGTATGAACTCATGCCTTAATATGTAGATCTCTGAAGTAAGGGAGTATCTAGTTATGATTAATTTAATCTATCAGGATGTTTAGTTCATTCTGACATAAAATTTTTTTAAGTCACACTATTGCCGCTGTGATTATTGTATACTGCTAGTTGTATACTATGATGCATTATACATTAACTGTCATGAAAGAGGGTATATAACCATGTGTTGCATGTCTGGACACATCAAGTCTCTATTACATCCCAAGCAGAGGTCTGAAGCATCACACACCCCTCTCAGACTCACCATCCCTCCAAATCTCTCACTCTCTCGCACTCTCTACCCTCACACACACATCATTTCTCTCTCAATCTGAGACATCATATCGCCACTTGGAGGACCACTTCAACATCTACTGTCAGGAACAACCATTAATGGTAAAGTAACACTCATGGCGTCTTGATCATCTAGAATTCCTACATCCGCGCTGTAAGTGGTTCTCAAACTAGCTTTTAAAATAGTTGTAGTTGAAAAAATTATGAAACTGTATTTTGTGTAGTCTGGGTGTGAATTATGAACGGATTATTTATGTGAATAGTTGGGATTAATCTATAATGAAGGCTGTGAATTTGTGAAGTGGTCGAGGGTCGTGGAGCGTTGGGAAGGAAACATATAGTTGATTATGATGTTGAAAATTGGTTGATGTTAAATAATGTATTTGGTTTCATTATAAATTTTATGTTGTTGCTATGTCATTCACTAATTAATTGTTACATGTTTCTCTGCATTATATTTGATAATTGTCATTAATATTTCTGTAATTATGCTTTGGTTATGTCTAAACTGGACTTGGAAAAACTGTTAGTTTTTTAGTCAAATAATTTTGTGGGTGTGTGTGTATCATGACCCCAACCTGAGATGGGCCATTATCTCGATAGAGTTCCTCTGGTCATTTGAGAGTATATAAAATTGAGTGACGTCTTCTAAGTTGTCATCAGGCAACAACAAGTTCGAGCGAGATGGTAACACTCTTGGGTCAACTATGTTGCCTCTCTACCAGCAAAGGCTAGAGGATGCCCAGTCACTTACTTGCTGAGCGTGAAGTTGGACATTGCTTGTTACAAAGGCATACGCACGGTCGTTTTTCATGGTGTGATGAAACGAGTGAAGATTTGGGGCCTTTTTCCCCTTTGTGTTTAAGCTTTGTTATTTGGCTTAATCTTATTTCGATGACTGTTATATTTTTTTAAGCGTAGTTTGGAAAACTTGTGGTTTATGGATATCTGCTTGGTAGTTTAGCTTTAGTTTCTAGTTCTATTAGAATTAATGACTGCCCTTTTTATTTTTACGCTTTGAATTAACTGCACACTATTGTATTGTATGTATGCACACACTTGCTATCACAATCCGCTAAGGATGTATGATCCAAGCGGCCAACATCCTGACATCACAACTTTAGCCAAAACACAAGGAAGGGTTGAGGGTGGTATCAAAGTTTTTGCGGCTCTGGGTAAATCCATAAGCCACCTAGATATAGTACTAGATTTTGGCTTTAATCTTAGTACGACTGACTTGAGATTTGTCAAGTAATACTTGGATTTTAAGCAAAGTTGTTTGAGATTTTAGTATGAGGCATGAATCTTTAGTAATGCTAGGTTGAATAATTAGTCATTAGGTTTGAATATGAGTCTAAATTATTAACATGCGCGAGGTTAGTATTTAGATTGGACAGATCATGTTCTTTTAGGAGATCCTCCGTCAGGAGGCTTCCTGGCTAGTTCAACTATCACTGCAACAGTTCCTTTTTCTTGTGATCAACGTATTTGTATATATGTTGTGTATAAACATACAAACACACAATTTTGAGCAAAGCTAAATATTCTTGATCATGCGGCCAAGAACTTGATCTGTCCAATCTATATACTAAGCTCACGCATGTTAATAATTTAGACTCATTTTTGTGTGTACGTACAAGTTAGAGTTGTGTATCATGAAGAGCAGAAAACAACATTTCAGATTGAGCTAACATATATATATATATATATATCACCAGTAAAATATTAACTTCTAGCTATATAGGTAATTATATAATTCATCATAAGCAAAATTCTCAAGCATTTCATGACTACCCCGGAAAAATTCTACAAAGTTTAGTTTGAGAAATATGCAAATCTAGTATTGAAGGCACAAAGTATTAAAAAAAAAAAAAAAAAAAACTGCTCCCCAGCGTGGATACATCTTCTGCTGTAAGGAGAAGCAACTAGCTGCTAGTGGGGAACTTTTAAGCTAGATAACAACTTGCTACTTTATTAATTAACATTAGCTCCTGATGATCCTACATCCAAGAAATTTGATTAATTGGGTGAAGAATTTATATATACACGACTATATCTGAGGAAAGCCATACATAATAACAGTAGTACTAGTATATATATATATATGTTCGTTTAGGAGGACAGCGTAAAATCTTAAAACTTGTTTGTTTCTTTGTGTAAACGCGTGACAGAAAAGTTAAACTAGGGAAAATTTAAGATCCAAAGAACAATTAATATTTAGCCAATGCACCAAGAACACACTGTTTAACTAGTATATATGTTTCTTTGTGTATGTGAATGTGTGCGTGTGTGTGTGTGTGTGTGTGTGTGTGTGTGTGTGAGAGAGAGAGAGAGAGAGAGAGAGAGAGAGAGAGAGAGAGAGAGAGAGAGGGAGGGAGGGAGTATTGATCTTCTCAAGGCCAGTATCACAGTTTTGAATTTACTCATGAGTTAGTTTTCAAGAGTAAAGTGTGCTAAACTACGTTCTGATATGATCGACTGGCATCAAAATTAATATTTCGGTGAGCTTAAAAGCATTTCATTGTACTTACAGACCCCATTCCATCTTGGGGACGCGTACCTCATTTATAATTAATTAGGTCTTCTAGTGCTTATATATACCAATTAGGGTTTCAGGGATTTATAAGTTTGAAAGAAAGATATATACTTCATTTGATCTTTAGTACTACCCTCATTTATAAAATATTCCTTGATCAGTATATTTTGTAGTCCACCAATTGAATTCGAGGACGAAATATAAATCAAAAGATCTTGTAGATTAAAGTTGGCTCACTGTATTTTCTCTTTATATATAGTTTCTTCAACGTGCATGATATTAGAATTTCAATTTAATGACAGGAAATAGAGGTTAGGCTTCTCAGCAAAAACTATTTATGATCTGGAATTTGAAAGCAACTGATAATCATAAAGAAATAATTACCATATCCAATTGCAGGAATCAACCTGCAAAGTGCGTAGAAGAAGTTGATTCTTCATTTCCCTTGCTTTGATTAGTCTTCTTCTTTTTCTTCTTATAAGGGATCCCCCTTGCTTTAGCTTGATAGTCCCTCACCTCTCGAAGATAAACTCGGATTGCACTATTGGCAAAGGGATTCATCTCTGGTGAGCCTCCATTCTCTTCATAAGCAGCTCTAAGTCGCCCAATGAGAGCATCTAGGCTACCCCAAGCTTGTCTTAGTGGGCAGGCGCAAGGTGCTGGCGGCTCTGGCTGTCCATAAAACATACAGCCTTGAAGATGAACTTTGGTCTTTCCAAATTGGTCAAGATATCGAAGAAAGTCTAACACATGATTGCAATTGCACTGGGAGAGTGGAACTAGGGGCCTCTGGTTCTTCAGATATTGGCCAAAAGTGTTCCAATCCCTTCTTTTTTGCGATTCATAACGGCTTGGTGTTGTTTGTTGGTGTTGCTGATAATCGTTTGGAGAGTTTGACGATCCTTGTGCAAGATCTTTCCCACTAGACATTGTGGTCCTGATTAATGAATACTGAAGATAATTGATAGATTTGATTTAATTTGCTAAATAAAGCAAAGGTCAAGCCGATGCGGGTGAAGGGAATAGAAATAGGAAAGTGGAGGAAGATGAAGATTACATCATGAGGCTATTGAGTAGACATGCCATGGGCCATATGTATGAATTGCCATTTTTCTTCATCTTTCATTCTCAATAATATATATATATTTTTTAAATTACCATCAGTATTAATTGTTCATTTCACCCCTAGCTAGCTATAATTAGCTGCATACGATCATCGAATATATGTATTTATAAAGGGGTATAGTAAGAGGGTTTCGAACCTAGATTTTCTATTTATATAACTGGCTCATATATTATCAGGTCATCAAACTTTTGACACATCATCATTAAATATTAATTAGGTATATATGCCCTTAATTTGTCAACGGAAGCCACCTTAATCATTGAATTAAAAACCTGCAAATTTACCATTATTTATTATAACCCTAGACACTACCATCAGTAATATTCACCATTCAATATTGCAATCGGATTAATTTTTTATTTTATATTACTGGTAATATAAAAATATATATATATATGTACAAAAAATAGCTGAATTAATTAATGTTCAAACATTAAAGATCGAATTAATGTCATATATATATATATATATATATATATTGTTATGCTCTCATGATCTAGATGTATTGATCCATCGATCTTGTAAGACGTTGTACGTGTGTTAATCTTTTTACTGTTGGAGCACAGTGTTGGGTGAAACAAGTTGCAAATTGGGATGACTTTTTGTGTTGTTAAACAACTGTTCATATTTGAATTATTAAGCAGATTTGTAAACGAGATATGCTAGAAAGATTTGATGTTGCTGGCTTCATATATTTATGGTTGTCTTTGTCAATAAAAGCTGGATCGAATATATATATATATATATATATAAACAAACCCTAAGTACTACAAGAAAAAGAGATACTAAAACTACCACCAGTCATAGAAACTCCCCATCAAACCTGTTATCAAATTCAAACTTCAGAAGTTTCTCGAAAATAATAATGATCGATCGAGGCGCAGCTGCATGCATGCCATGCCATGCCAAACACATATTATATATGCAGTACTGCAGCTGTAAACCATGCATGCATGCAAGTGTAAAGTCATGCATATATAGGGAAACATGTATATATATATCTTCTTTCTTACTTTTTTATCTTTCTCCTCCTTTTTCTCCCTACCAACCCGGCCCTGATCCTCTCTTTACATGCATGCTTAATTAGTACATGATCATGCATGCATGTGCATGCGAGGCAGGACGTACAAAAGGCTTTTTAGCCATAAGTTTTTTCAAAGATTGCTCTATAGCAAGCCAGCTAAATATATAGTGAAACCTTATTAATTAACACATCCATCTGATTATAATTAGTATTTTTTTTAATAACAAGCTTTCCAATAAAAGAAAAACCTTTAGAAACACTATTTATCCACCCAAATAACAGAGATAAGAAAATCAGGAAAAGACCCCTCCCAAACGCTTTGATCTGTAATGATCCAAGCATGCTTAGCCAGCTTGTGTGCCCCTTCATTACCTATGCGACCAACATGTTGTATGTTGCACTGGTGGAAGAGCCTCATCATCTCTTGAATCTCTTTAACCATACATGCATTACTAAGGAGCTAGAGACATAGAATCTCCATTGTCTTAAATGGTTTGAACCATTATTAAAAAATCACTTTCGATCACCAAGTTTGTAATTCACCTATGGATACAAAGTTACAGACCTCTTAAATTTTCCAACAGTTCTATTTCAATAGGATCATTGACTGCCATCTCCTTATTGCTAGCTGCGAATAGTACCTCTCCTTTCTCATATCTAAGAATGACGCCTACCACTGATCTTTGTTGATCATGGAATATTGCGCCATCAACATTAAGCTTCAAAGATCCTTATCTTGTGGAGGAGGTAGCCAAGACCCTTTATGCTTCTTATCCACATATATAATCACTTCATGATCAGACCATAAAGAGAGAGCATTATGCAGAACGGCTTCGTCAGGTTGAAAATCTTTATTCTCATACAATTTATGATTCCATCTATACCAGAATGCCCATGCAATTAGGAAAAATTTCTCGGGTTCTTGTTTACTTCTTTTAGTGTGGATAGATCTAGCAAGATCACCAAAATTAAAAAAATTTGCTTGAGGTTGCACCCATAAATCTTGATTCTCCCAACATTGTCTCAACCTGGGACATTTATATAAAGCATGCAAAACATCTTCTCCTTCATCTCCACAAAAAATGCATGAATCCTGCTTAAGACTTGCTTTTTCTTCAAGTTTACTCTTGTAGGAAGACCATTCGTACAAGCCGTCCATATAAAAATCTTTTCTTTTTAGGGGTATTTGTAACTTCGAAAGTCATTTCCATATCTTCTTCTGTTCTGCTGCATTAGAAGTTTCAGCAAGTCTATCATCCTTCTCCAAAGATCTAAATAATTTGTATGCACTATAAATTAAATAATTATAACTACAATCACGTCATTTCTTTCTCTAATATATATATATATATAATATCTTGTTCTACCAATGAAATCACAGATTTGGTCGGAAACAATATCATTTGTCATGCCAAGTGTTGCTTTACTCGTGATGGGAGAGTACTGTTGGCCTTGGGACCTCAAAAAATGTCCAGGATCGCGCAGATTCCCTATTTACTAATATTTCCCTTTTTTTTGTCTTTGTTGATCATTCGTTTCCATTTACATACATCCTCTCATGGCCTTTTCTGAATTGTAGGGATTGTGGCCCAAAAACGACGTCATCAACGTGTGCACCATGTCAGAGATTCTAGCTGATTAATAGTATCTCTGGGATTTTTATTTTTATTTTTGCTTTCTATATGGTGGTTGTGAATGCATTAATCAGGTATTAAAGATCCTGATCATCTTAACCCACATATAATTACAACCAACGAAAAAGACATTAGACTTGCATGTTGTATAAGCAACAACGTTAATAATACTACTATTTCTCTTCCCAAGAAATAGTTTGTTTTTTTTTTTTTTTTTAATTCAAATGGATTCACAATATTTGTAACCGACTGAGTGAATTATTTAAGTAGCATTAAATTGTTTTCTGACATAGAATTGAAAATTCTTGGTTTGATTATTTTTTATAAATAAATATAAGAAAGAAAAAGCTGAACCCATGCATGAACCTAATTCGGTATATCTTAGACCTTTTATGCACTAAAGATACCTTCCGTACGAGGGGGTCCTCTTCACTGTCTTCTCTAAAATATTTATACTCATGAAATCACAAAGTACGGAAAAGTTGAAATTGTGAAGCATCGTCGATAAACAGATCTGCAGTAAAGCGGAAAAGAAGTGTATATTAATCACCAAGTTCTAATCTTAGTCTGTTTACTTTTTATACTTGTAATTTTGATCAAATATTTAATCCTTTTTAACTATTTCGTTAGTAGACTAGTACTGTTGAAAGTGTTACGTCCGCACCAATAAATATTTTACACGTATGTATAGTACACTTTACAATTTTTCAAACAATGAAGAAATAATATTATAAAAAACGTTCTTCACAAAATTGAGAAAAACATCTAAATACATATCAAAATCCATACTACCCACCATTTATAATCTCTCAAAATACATATCTGAATCCATATGCTTACCTTAGAGTAGCGTGGTAGATGGCTTTTATCGTTTTAAAAAGTTTGTTTGATGACTTTTGAATCTAATGTTGCGCCGAATTGCTGCATCCTTTTGGACCAATATGTCATACCCTCCATCGAATAATCCGAAAGACTTGAGACTAATTGAGGAGACCATCCAATTAGATGCATTTTAATTTTTCAACAAGTTTTATTATATGTATATTTTTTTCTTTCTAACACCATGCTTAATTGCAACATCCGTCGATGTCACCTTATATGCCATACCCTCTGTTGAGTAATCTGTAAGACTTGAGACGAGTTGAAGAGACCATCCAGGTAGATGTATTTTATTTTTATTTTTCAAAAAATGTTTTTTCGTAAGTGCATTTTAGTCTTTTTAATACTGTGTCTAATTGCAGCAACCGTCAATATCACCTTATATATCGTACCTTCTATAGAGTAATCCGGAGGACTTGAGATGAATTGAAGAGATCGTCTAGGTAGATGCATCTTAGTTTTTTTTTTTTTTTAATTTTTTTAATTTCATATATGCATTTCAATCTTTTTAACATTGTCTAGTTGCTGCATTTGTTGATGACACCTTATATGTTGTACCCTTCGTTGAGTAATTTGGAGGACTTGAGATGAGTTTAAATGACCCCATCATCAACTGTGCCAAATAATGTTGAAAGTTCTAATAATATTGGAAGGACATCACTGACGATTGATCAAAGTTGTCATGCTACTAACAGTATTACACTTTTAACTCGATGACTTTAACATCTAGTGTATTTAATATAAATGCTAATCTCATTCACATATTTGCACTTTTAGAAATTGTATCCAACGTAAATAAAGAGATGGAGGTGGAGGGGACTAATGAAGTATCGAATAATAATGTACGAGTTGAAGCACCATAATTTGGTATAAAGCTTGCAACTTAGAAAGAGCTTATGGCCTATTACAAATGATATGCCAAGCAAGAGAGTTTTAGTGTAAGAACACAAAAGATAAAGAGAGAAGCAGATGAGAGTGCAAAGTATGTGGCAATTGGTTGTTCACGTGGCTGTAAGTACCGACCTAGCCACAATAATGTCTCGAGGCCACAACCAATAGCTAAAATAGATTTTAAGGTGAAGGTAAATGCTCACTTGAACAAGAATGGGATATTGGTTTTGACCACTATTGAAATTACTGACAATCATAGTACTGTCAACTCTAAGAAGTTCAAACTTTTGAGATCTTACAAGTGTTTTATATGAATATAGTCAAATGATGCTCGATTTGAATGACAAAGCAGGTATTCGAATGAACAAGAATTTCAACGCACTTGTTGTAGATCACCCGAGGAGGGGGGAGGGTTGGGAATTTTGAATTTCAAGAAAAAGATTATCGGAGTTTCATTGACAAAACTAGACACAAACAATAATTTCACAAACCGGCATTTCACAATTTTTCATTACCAACTTGTTGATCTGGTATATTACACAGCTTGCTGCATTTGATAGTTAAACACCCATTCAAATAAAGTCTAACTCAATAAGTTAATTGCAAGGTCAAGCACATGCCGGCATTTCACAAACTGGTTAATATATATACTCCATAGTAACAGGTTAGTTTCACAAATAGGCATTTTCATACACATATGGATATCATACATATGGATACCTCTTTTGTATATCATATCCAAAACATCATAACCACCTCATTGGCCAAGTGCAAATAGAAAACATAAGGGGAGTACTATTACAGTTGATCCATATAAAAACCATCCAGACCACACTCAACTATTTATATGTTATAATTTATCCAAACCAAGCAAAAACTATTACAATTGATAGAATCTAGTACAAACACAATAATATTCTCTTTTCCTTATGAACATCTCTCTCTCTCTCTCTCTCTCTCTCTCTCTCTCTCTCTCTCTCTCTCTCACACAATTTATCTTCCATTTTTTGAGTTTCATACTCGCGCAGCAATATGTCATCTCACATCTTCCGAACTACATTCTCTGTTTTACAAATGTTCTCCTCTATCAAGTAAAGTATATCCACACATATAAAAATTCACATCTTGCTTCTCTCTGTACACATTACGAGCATTTAATTAACATGATAAAGTACACCTTGCAAACTAAAAAGCAATATGCAAACATTATAAGAGAAAGTTGCTTTACTGTTTTATACTTTGGGTAGACATAAAATTTTCTTCCAGAATTTTTCTTAGTATGTGACGTTTTTAGTGGTACTTTCAAACCATACCAACAATTTGGTGGTTTCATCACAAAATCATTAACTACATACGATGATGATTGGGTTAATGCCATACTTGATTCTAAAAAACTAAACAAAAGTTCATAAAATAGATTTACTGTTGTACAAAAAGTTTTGTTCTCAATTGTTAAAATGCTCGAATTTTATTGTATTTTCATAAAAACGTTTTGAAAATTATTTGTAGAGTACAAGTGGAATTAAAAGCAGGAATCATTTGAAGAATAAATATAATAGAAATATGACTGAATTGCTTTTTCATGCATGCTCATATGCATGCTACAAGTATAATCTAATTTTTTTTAAGATGTGAATTGTGGGTATAAACATTTATAAAGAATTCTAATGTTCTGTTTGATAATGATATGGCAAGTAGAGATGTCAAACATCCCAACTGAAATGTATCAATCATAATGCAACGGTGCTTCCTTCATGTCTAATGTTCTGTTTTATGCAGATTCACCCAGATCATGAAACTCAATATGGAGTGCTACCTAGCCTAAGGAAGTTGAACAACTTGCTAGGTAGTTCCTTTACAAGCCATACAAAATAAAGTCCCCTCAATGAGTTCTGTTATCGTAGTGGGATATCATGTAAGAAGTTTTTTTACTTTTTTTTTTTTTGGCAGTACAATTTTTATTCTACACTTTTGAAGCATTAAATTGCCAATCAAGTTGTTATTCTACACTTTTAAACATTGAAGTATTAGATTGTTAGAAGCTATTTACATGTGATAATATTGGAAATGTGTTCACTTAGATTGTTAATCCAAAATTTCTTTTTTGTAGACACAACAATGGAACAATTGGTGAGCCATACAAAAAAATACACAATTAAAGACTCCAATCACTTGTCACACAACAAAAATCATTGTAATGGGGAAACAAAAAAGGAGGATTCTTCAACCAAAAATTACCATACTGTGGCAAGATAAAAATCTGGATGCGGGGCTGGGTTCTCTTCTGTAGATATGGAACACGATTTCTCTTCTGTAGATCTGGACACATTAATACTCAAACAATATTCCATGTGCTGGTTTCCAAACAAAGTCACAAACCCACGACCCATAAATGTCTATGTTTGCTTAGAATCACAAAGAGGCAAAGAGATGGAGTAAAAAGGGAGAGAAGAGCATGGGAGGAAGTGTGTGTGTGTGTGTGTGTGTGTGCGCGGGCGCGCGTGAGAGAGAGAGAGAGAGAGAGAGAGAGAGAGAGAGAGGAGCATGCAAGGCTTTGCCCTAGAATCACAAAGAAATGAGAGAGAGGAGTAAAGAGTGTGACAGAGGAACATAGGAGGAAGTGATAGAGGAGCACAATGAGGAGACGGAGTCCAGTGCTTCAGTGGATGACTTGGTGCACGAGGAGATGAAGCATGAGCAAAGGAGAGAAGTCCTTCAAGTGTAAGAGATGAAGATAGAGCACAGGAGATTCGTGGGTTTAGAGAGGGAAGAGTAGAGGAAACGCATGAACGAGGAGAGAATCTGGGGGGCTAGTTCGAGTGCTTTTATTTTTAATTCGTGAACCCGATTTACCATATTAAGTGTGTGGTGTAGAATATGTGAACCTACTGATGAGTATATTTTCCTATTAGTTTTCCATGTATGTATCACAAAAAATGATAGAGGTCTCACTATTACACAAGTTTTGCATATTTACACAATGAGATATTAATCTTTTTAGATGTTATTTTTTTGTTTTGACTTTGATGCATTTAAATTTGAGAAATAGTACTTTATTATAGAGTTGTGAATTGATTTTATATATATTGCATCACTAACTACACTTAAAGTCTCTACGGGGTTTCTTAACAATGATTATTGTGGCATATGGTTGTGGGTATGCCTAGAGCACTATTTTAATATATTTATTGTTGTTGTTGAACCCAATGTTTCAAGTTTCATGTGATTATAAATCTACACATGGATTTTGATGATAACAAATGAATTCAAAGAATAAAGGAGTTTTAAGGTCAAGTTGTTCACACAATGGAATCAAGCACATCAAAGAACCAAGCATGAGCAAAAAGGAAACAAGTTCACATTAAAGTCATAGAGTAATGTTGAAAATCTCTTAAAATTCGAAATTAAGATTAATGCTCAAAATTAATATTTTATCATAAAGCATTAAAATACATTTTCCACATGTGCATGAATATTTTTGAAAATTAAATTTGAAAATTTTGAAAGATGATTGATTGTCATCTTTTGCATGTGCGTGCCTTAATTAAAGGGTTGAACTTTGAAAATATTAAAGATGATTGATTGTCATCTTTCACATGTGCATGTTTTATTTGAATATTTTCAAAAGTGATTGATGTTTTTTTAGACTTATACAAAAGGTAGATGATTTTGTTTGAAAATTTTGAAAAGTAAAGTGTGCTCATTTTGTCATATGCAAAAAGTAAAAGATTAGGTTTGAATTTTTTGAAAAGGAAAGTGTGCTCATTTTGTCATATGCCAAAAGTAAAATATTAGGTTTGATTTTTTTGAAAAAGTGAATGATGTTGTCTTTGACAATTGAAAAAGAATAACCTTTTATTTGAATTTTTTGAAAAAAGTGAATGATGTTATCTTTGACATGTGAATCTTTTTAAATTTGAATATGAAGTCTCATATGCCTATAAATAGATCATTTGAGAGCTTCATATTTACAACACCAAGAGCATACAACATTCATTCAAAGTTTTCATTCTCTCTTTTCTAAGCATTGAGCCTTAATCCTTGTTCATTTTGAGAGATATAATTTACGTTGTATTGTTCTTATTTCACTCATTGAGGAGTGTTTTCTGATAACCTACCCACTATCAGCTCTTGTATCAGAAAAAGGGTGTGTATAACCCTTGTGTGTGTAGAAAGTATTCTACACGGAGAATAGTTGAATCACCACGTGTAAGGTGATTGCAAGTGTAGAGGGTGTTCTACACGGATCCTTTGTAGCGGTGTTGTTCAAAGGTTTAATAGGTTTATATCTCCACCTAAAGGAGGTTGAATAGTGAATTTGAGAATCCTCAAGGGGTAGCTTGAGGCGAGGACGTAGGCAGTGGGGCCGAACCTCGTTAACATACTGAGTTTGCTTCTCTCTTACCCTTACTCTTTATATTTATTGTTATTTCATATTTTGTTTATATTTTATATTATATATTTGATTTATAATTATTATTTTTTTAATACAACTCAATTCACCCCCCCTCTTGTGTTAGTCATCTGGGCAACAGTTGTAAACTGGTAAGGAAGAAGAACAAAACATAGAGAAGTTGTGTTTAGGGTTACCTAAGAAAGCAACGCAGAAACTTGAACCATCGAGAGCAAGACCAAACTGGAACAAGATCCAACCACTATGAGTCTCCAAAGTTGAAAGCACAAAAAATAAATAAAGCTCAAATGAGGCACACTGAAAAGTAGAAGTAGAACCGTGAACCAACTCACGTAATTGTAAATCAACACTATACCTTGGAATAGTAAAACACCATGAGAAAGATTTCACAAGACTCCTGCTCAAGCCAAAAAATGTGGCAATGATAAATATATGATAGGAACAATAGGGAGAGCCATCCCTTGGGTTGACCTAGAGATGTAGCTGTGCCATGTTCAGGGTTGTGAACCCATCCCATCAATATGCTGAAAACATGATGGGTGGTGCCTCTATTTGATTAAATCGAAGAAGCTGAATATGCTAAGGAGATCTGCATAAATTAGTCAACTGGTCCCTTGGAAGAGGTGCTCATCCCCCGCTGCCAACCATTAATTGATCCCTTCGAAGAATAGATGGATTGTATGTAAGCTTAAAACGTGACAAGTCGATCCAATTCAAACATGAGATAGATAAATAGTAGGATTGAGGGATTGATGGGTGAGTTCAGTTGATCATAAGGGTAAATTTTTGTGAAATCTTGCAAAAAATACATAGAGGAATTCGGCTTTGGTGAGATCTTGTAGAAACCACAAAGGGGAAATTGGTTTTAGAGGATCTGAATGTGACAGAGGGGTTTCATCAGGAGCAAGTTTACCAAAACGGACACCAAACAAGCTACACTCAGGCAGCAATTGGAGGGCAATCTCGTTTATCCCGAGCTTGGAATTACCGAAAGAGCCATTTTATTAGTCCCACTTAGACAACACATTGAAGGGCAATTTCATCCATTCAAGTGCCAAGAATATTGCTACAACTCTCCCTTTAACTATAGAGAATAGGTATTCTGCAGAGACGCTCTTGATATTTAGATGACTAGTAGGAGGGCACGTGCGTTGTACGTGCCCGACTCCCCTTATAAAAGTTATGTGAAATTTGGAGAAAAACAAAACAAGAAGGAATATTTTTAAAATATTACTGGAGGCAAGTGCTTGAACCCAGAGCAAACAATGACAATCAGGGTGAACAAACAATGCTCGGATCCAGAGTGAGCAAGCAATGCTACTACTCGAAACCTAGGCAAGCAAGGAGTGCCCGAACGAGAGTATTTACATCTCAAGTGAGTGTGAGTAAAGAGTACTCAAACCTAGGGCAAGCAACAGCATTTTCAATAAATGAAAGTGCTTGTGCTTGAGGCAAGCACCATGGAAGAGCATTAAAGGGCTAAAAGTGCTCACCCAGTGGAGTGCAGAGAAAAGTGTTCATCCTAGGGGCCACTAAAAGTACTCCCTAGCTGAGTGGCAATAAAAAGTGTTTGCCCCAAGAGCCACTAAAAGTGTTGGCTCTGGGTGAGGAATATGTTGGTCAAAAATGTTTGTCACCTTCTAGGGCAAGCATGATCTTGATCAGAAGTGCTTGCAACCCGAAACTTGAGCAAAATTGCTTGGTCAAGAAGGGCGAGCAAAAAGGCTCTAACTCCGGGTCAAGCAACAATTCTCACCAGTCAGCAAACACAACAGGAAAAAAAGTGTCTAGGTAAGCACTATGTTGAGAAAAAGTTATCACCACATAAAACTAAAGGTAGGACAGAAAATGAAGGGATGAAAAAATGAAGGTAGGACGAAAAACTAAAACCATCCCTCAGGGTGAGCAAAATTGTTCGCCTCGCCCTCTGGGAATGACTATGTTGATCAAGAGTGCTTGTCACTCTCGTGGGCAAGCACTATGTTGAGCAATAGAGCCCGGAGTGAGCAACTTGTTCCAAAGGGCGAGTGACAACATTGAAGAAGGCAAGTGCCCTAGCAAGGTACTTTTGCTCATGCCCCAACAAGGCACTAAGTTCTTGGACGATGAGAAAAATGATCCAACCCCCATGGGAAATGCTATTCTAAGGGTGATCATTCAAAAAAGAATAATTGAAAACATGTTTGCAAAAGTGCTTGCCACCTAGGCTTTACATGCTCGTACTACATCCTCAGGTGAGAGCTTGGCTCTCGAGCATGTGAAACATACCCAATCTCCATAAGTATCTAACCTTCGATCAAATTAGTTGGATTATGTAACGAGCAACAAGAAATGATGTTTTCAAAACACCATGGGAGGCAAGTGCTCAGAAGGGGTGAGCACAGAATGCTCGCAACTCGAGGCAAGCAAAACTCCTCAAACGCAAGGGCAAGCAAGGAGTGCATGTACAGATATGTTTGTACGCAGGGCAAGAAATGATTTCTTGAGCACTAGGAGAGCGGCATTAGCTCCAAAAAAAGTCACCCTTTAGTTAGCACTGTGAAAGAGCTTGAAGGGTTCCAACAATGGGCTATGAATGCTCGTCCAATGGGGTGGCAAGAAAAAGTGCTTATCCCAAGAGCCATTAAAAGTGCTAGCTTCGAGCAAGAATGATGTTGATCAAAAGTTTCGCAAAGTGACCTAAGAGTGCTAGCACCCCCAAGGTGAGCAACAAGTACTCCTCTCATGGATGAGCATTCAAACAATTAAATGAGGTGGTTTCTCACCCAGGGCGAGCACTTTGCTTGGTGCAAGTAGCACAAGAAAATAACCTTTGCTTGGAATAACCAAGTAGAGCAAGAAAATACCACTTCATCGAGTGATCCCGAATAATGCTAGTCTGACTGACATAGTGCCTTGGATAACCAAGTAGAGCAAGACAAATAATACTTGCTCAGGTGAGGCCAGGTCGACCAATACACTACTTGGGATAGCCAATCAGAGAAGAAAACAATCATTCTTGGGATCATAGAGCAACTACATTATGATCAAAACAATGCTCAAGTAACTGATCAGCGCAAGAAAATAATCCCTGCTTGAGGTGAGTTTCATTGCTTACCCGTGATGGGCCGTGTAGAGTGCCCGCCATGTTGATTGTTCAGCTATGTAGGCTTGTATGCTAGCACTTATGCTCACCTTAGGCCTGAATTTCTTCTATCTTGGACTGGGAGCACTCATTGCTCTCTTGATGCAAAGTGTTGTTGCTCGCCTGGTATGAGCGCTCTTTGCTCGCTTCGAGTGTGAACACTTATGCTTGTCTCGAGCGTAATTTTTGCTCTCCTAGGGGGCGAGGTGTACACTTCTGCAATGCTTAGCACTATTGCTATTCTAGGTCACCTTGGGTTATGCACTATTTATTTGCCCCGATGCAAGATGTTTTTGTTTTCCCTGGTGGGAGCATTTTATATACAATAATTTAAAAGAATATTTTTATATTTATTTCTATATTTAAAAATATTATTATTTCTATATAATACTATTTGGTAAAAAATAGCAAATATCCTCATCTTATTTTCAGCAATAATTCATAAAATAAATAATATTTGTTATACCAATATTGTTATCATTTTATAAAATGAAATTCTTATTTTTAGGTTCTAATTTATGATTTAATTAATGATTGATCTTTAATTTATCATTCCACCGTTTTATTTTGATAACGCGTTTTAATCGGACATATTTGCCTTGTACATATAATCTTTGATAGTGTATATAATATATATAACAATACTTCAGTTACATTGCTATATAACGTGCATATAATTGGTGGGCATAAAACCTGCTTTGGGCCTCGTAACATTAATGATTTTTAATAAAATATGATAAAAAGACAACACTAGCACGAAGACCAAGAAAATGGGCATCAAGACTTCAAAGGAGGATAGCATCTTCTCCTTGCCTACACTTTATATTTTTCCCCCACACCATGACTAAGAACAAATGGAACTTGAGAGCATGCGGTATATTATAACATCATTTATAATACATCTCGCACTTTAGACCTATAGATGTAGTAAGTATTATTTTTGAACCATGTACAAAAAAATCTGTCTGTTTTGTTTACTTTATATGCAGTCTATTTATATTTACAAGTTATGAGGGAAACTTCAAATGGAATAAAACATCCCCAAGGGCATGTGGCCTAATGGTATAAGACCCACATCTCCAAAATGGAGATTATGGATTCGACCCCCTTTCTCAATGTATTAAAAGGAAAAATGAGAAAAAAAGTCATCAATAATAAAAATGAGTTATATCAATACTATCTATCTACGTCAAGATGAGTCATGATGAATTATATCAGTGCTATTTATCTAAGTCAAGATGCGCAAGGATGAGTTATATCAATACTATCTATCTGTATCAAGATGAGTCACGATGTCTCTACTATCACTTAAAATTATTAAAAACTATTGAATTAGCTAGCAATTCCATGTATTTGATGGGATGGATGAGTGAATTTGTCTCTAAAAGAAGTCTTGGCAGGAAATTCTACCTGCCCGGCCCCGGGGGCATCATCTCCTAAACCAACTAAATATGGAATCCATATTGATGACAACAGAGTTAGCTAGCGCGCTTAGATATATGAACATGGTGATCAAAATGGTGGCACTTTTTGCTGGACGGATCTCCTTTCGGAAGGCTCTAGTAGTGGGGATCTAAGTACAATCATTTTTTTTTTTTTAAATGCTTTTGGGCAATCCTCTCAAGTTGATGTCGACATGAGTACTAGTACCTACTCTATCTAATCATCAACTAGCCCACACATGCAATGATGCTTCCATTATCTAAACGACGATGCTATGTAATTCTCACCCATCAGACTTTTTTTTCTTTAAAATAATTTTTTAAAGTATTTAAATATTTTTTAAAAAAATTATAAATTTATTTAAAAACATTTTCTTCATCATTAAATAAAAAAATTTAAAATAAAAATAAAATATAATTCGATATAAACTTTATATGGGAATAGTATTTTTTTTTTAGGGTCAGACTACTATGTTGCCCAGTTGTTACTGTTAGGAGCACATGTCGTCCAGGTTTTTTTTTTAATTTTCTTTTTATATTTTTTTAATATATTTCAATATTTTTAAAAAATAAAAAATATAGCAATACACTTAAAATTACTTTATTAATCACTATATAACAAAAAAAATTATCGAGTAGTACACTTGAACGGTACGTCCTAAGCGGTATAGTAACTTTTTCCTTTTCCTTATCTAAATCCTACATCAAGTTGCAATTAGGATCCTTATTGATCATGATATATAATCCCTCCTCTATTTGTGAGTTCCAAAAACCTAGCTAGGTTTAATTTATGCTTATATATAGTCAAGAAAGCATAATGAATTAAGTAAATAGGTCAACGTTTACCAAATTAAGCAATGAGCAAAAAATGGATTTAAGTGATCTCCACTTCGATCGTGTATTATTAATGGCTAATAGGTAGTGTGCAGACGTATTATGTTCTAACTCACTCTCATTCTTTTGGTGGACCTTTCTGTCATCGACAACTTCTACTAATTCATTTCTTAGTTTTCAACTCCATCATCATCTTTTGAGCGTCTCCACATGCATGTATATATAGTAAAGTCTTGCAGGTCATGATCAGGCCGATCGAAGAAGTTGTGTTAATATAAAGATCTATTGATGTTTAGCTTGGGTACTGTTTATATTTATTACTATAAGAAAATTATTTATTTATAATTAATTATTTTTTACTAAAATAATTAGTTTTTATTAAAATTAATTTTTTCTCGTTGCAAATGATCCTTGCCGTCGGAAATAATTTATTATAAATATTGATTTTTTTGGTAATGAGATTAGTGGCTGGAATATTTTATATATTTCTTTTTAAGTCTTTTTCAACTTTATCACGAGCCACAGACCAAGGTGAACGACAATCAGATGTACAGCTAGTACGACTAGATGTCACCAAAAATTGAAAAAGCAGAAGGGTTACGAAGGGTTTTAATTTTTCTCTCTGTTTCTCCATAGACTCTCTCTCGACTCTCCCTCCCCCCGAGAGTGCCAGGCCAGTACTGTTGGACTTAGGGCTGAACAAAAAAACCGAAATACCGACCCGACCCGAAAACCCGCTTTTGGCCGACCCGAAAAATCGACCCGTTTGAGTTAAAATCGGAAACGGGTATTACCCGTTACCCGATTTTAACCCATTACGATTTTTAGGCTTTCAGCCCCGTGTGGTACCACAGAGAGGCGATTCTCTTCCTCTGCCTTCCTGGTTTGCTCACAGAGACTCTGTTATAACTCGACGACGAAGATGAGTTTCTCCTGCGACGATCGACCGCGGCGTCGCTCCAGAATTCTACCCATCTTGGCGTCCTCGCTCCTGTCGACCCCAGACCCGTGTCCAGGCTTCTGCGTGGGAAATATGAGGACGACCCGGCCGATTTCTCGCTCACGGATCTTTGCCTTTTGAGAACCTGAGGATCGGACTGTGAGCTGCGGAAGAGAGATTCACGCTCGAAGAAATCCAAAAGATCCAAACCGCAACAGAAGATACGGTTCTCGTCCACGAAGAAGATCGGGTTTCCGGCTAAACACGGGTTGCAAGGAATGTAGCAATGGTTGAAGATGGGAATCAAGAGGGGAGCTCTCTTGCGAAGACCTTCTCCCTAATTATTGCCAATTGATCTCGAAGGGGAGGGGCACGAGGAAGTTAATGGCGTACAAGGAGAAGAAAAACGCAAGAGGAAGACGGAGGGCATCAATGGCTGAACAAAAGGCCCGAATTGGTTATTGTGATTTGGAACCGGGTAATCGGTTAACGGGTAATCGGTATGAATCTTTTTCGAGTCGGGTCAGAATATGGTATTTTCGGTTCGGATCGGGTCGGCGTACATCCCTAGTTGGACTTGCTAAATTCTCAAGCACTAATGTAGGAAGCGAAACTCTGCAAGGCGCATGATGATGTTAAAAGTTAAAAAAGCAGTAGTACGTTTATGGGAATTCCTTCTTAATCCATGGCGACATTCCAGATCTAGCTGGCTAGCTACTATCATCCTACGTTCATCATGTATAGCATGTTTCTTTGTAAGGAAATACTCCGATCGATCGTGTTGATCATTTATGGAAATTCTTCTCTTTTAATATTTGTTTTTCCTTTATTTAGCCGAGAACAACTGTTCATGACAGCTCTTATAATAACACTGTACCCATTTTGCATATTTTTCATTGAGTGGTGCAAGGGCCACTACCGAAGCGCGAAGATTCCACGCATTTTGTCTGCCAAATGGTGTAAATAACTTCTTCTTTTTTTCTTTTTTCTTTTTTGTATTTTTAAATCCATTTAAACATTTTTAAAAATACAAAATCATTAAAAAAATACTATTTAAATCATTAAGTAAAAGAATTTATTTAAAAAAAATTCGATACAAAATAAGTATATACTTTTTCAGTAGCTTTATCATTTTTCTTTTTCATTTTTCAGTATTGGAACCTTCTCTCATACATTTAATTAGCCAATACGCATTTCTTTTATCCACACATATCATACCAAGACTAACTATAAAGAGAAGTGATCAAGGATTCCTACAATTACCTGATTAATTTGGACAATTTATATATACAAAAGCTACATTAAACTAAAGCCATCAAATTAAGATCTGATTATAGGTGAAATTCAATCCCTTGTCTTCGATAATCCTTAAGTTCCTCCACCCCAAAAGTAGTAAAATGAAACAAAACAAGGGACCATAATTATACATTATGGTGTGTGGGGTTTAATTTTTCATTTAAATTATTTCGCTATTTAGCTGTATTCGTACAATCATTTCACCATCATCATTATCATCGACATTACTTAAATTTTTAAGTTAAAAGACAATTATTAAAAGGCCACAATCTTGAGTAGAGAAATTTCCCTCTTGATGATCTATTCACTATCATCAACTATATATGAATACGTGTGCTATTCTATCTCTATTTATATTAATACATTATGTGATATTCTTCTAATATGCATTAATTTGAACAAGCTAAACTTGTAGGGGAGGTGAAAATCATCCATTAATTTAGAGAGCTATTTAAGAAGAGATCATCAAAGAAATGTGGAGATGATCGATAGAACCCATTTACCTAAAATGAAAAAGGAAAGGCGATATTATTCGTATGAAAATCTTCAATGGCATGGCAAAAAAGGGCCACTTCCTTTGGAATGATGCGAGACGGCCTGTTTGTTGTTAGGTGGCATTAGAACGTGCATTAAATATAATGATGACTTCTTTTACAAACCCTCTGATCCGTATCTTTCTAGAAAGAATAAAGCATCGGGAGCAATATTTAGGTTTTAGAAATATATATATATATATATATATATATATATAAATATGTTATATCTATCGAAGATGTAGTACGAGTTTGATTTTGAGAAGAATAAATTTTTTTATTTATTTTGATTTTTTTTTTCATTTTTTTATGTTTTCTTACATAGATTTTTAAAAAAATTCATAATATTATTAAAAAAAATATTTTTTAATCATTAAATAAAAGATAAAAAAAAAAAAAAACCTTTTATCGAAATCTAATCGATATCCATATCCCGGTAAGTCTAGCATTTTATATATATATATATATATATAATTGCCAGCTTAAATAATTAATACTGTTATCTTTCCCATGCAGTAATTTTTAGTACCGTTCAACAGGTCCAGGCCCTCACGATATATTGGTACCGTCCTTGAGAATATTTTCATCTGTTTGTCACTTTAGCTAGCTGGTTATAAGTTGATTGAAGGCACCGAACCCCACAAATCTCTTTCCCCTTTTTGTTGACAGCGAATGCTTCCCCCACACATTTACACTAACTTCTTTTCTTTCAAAGGATTGGACAAAACTCAATATATTAATGCGGTTCTAGTACTATTGCCGCTGCATGCATGCCATACTTTCCTCAGTGTCTGTCAAGTTGATTTCTTCCTTTGAATATCCTCGATACTGTTTTCTGTCTGTCTATTTATCTGCACTAACATGGTAAGGTACCCATCTTTTCCTCTTTTTGCATGACAGCATGACAGTGAATACATATATGCCACGCTTAGGATAAAAAAAAAAAAAAAAAACACATATATATATATATATGCCTTCTCGATCCACACACATTATCCCACAATATTAATGTTATACATATATATATATATATATATATTTATATTTAAAAATTGTGCAAATGCGCTGGAGCATCTAATATTTATGTTTAGGGATACACTTTACGCCTACTTAGTCGTGAAGATAATCAAGTTGTTGTGTTGATCCAATATGTCCTTACACTTATATATATATATATATATATATATATGTCAAGTAATTCTAAAATCACATTTGATCATATACTTAAAGTTATTAAACATCATTCTTTACTAACTTAGGTATCTGGTTGTAGGTATATATCGTATCATCTAGTGTCATCAATTTTTTACTTACAAACTGATGATTATGCTCGATGGTGTCCTTTACATGCACATTCTTTTAAAAAGAGTTCATCTTTGTAACGGATATGCCGATCTCATGTGTGTAATGCCCTCTAATACTCGCAAGACATCTCAGCACTCCATGCACTAATTTCATGAGCCGCATCACGTGATTAAATTGAAAACAGAAGGTCGTCGTCTTCCATCTTCTTTCGTTTGAAAACACAAAACTCCATCTCAACTTGCCGCACCCTCTCCTGACCGCCGCACTGTGCATGACTTCTAGATTGGCGCAGCCCCTCCAGACATGATGTATTTTCATCTATTGAAATTGGTCTATGTTATTCAAGATAGAAATTTTGAGATGGGTTTCTGTCAATTGGATATTGCTGATCTAGAAATGTCAATTGAAGATTATGACGTGGGTTTCTCTTTCTTTTGGTTGATTTTGTTCAGTTTATAGGCTCTTTAAGTCCTCAAGGATTTGACTATAAGACCATGACGGCTAGGAACGAGTAGAAGAACCAATGGGAAGAAATGGAGGTGCGGTAAGAAATTAAAAATGTGGTGCCGGATAAGAAATACTGTGAGCGGCATATGCACATAAGGCCATCAGTATGAGGGAAGAGAAATGGTCTGGGCATTCTGGACATGAGGGCCGGAAGAGAAAGGGTCTTCGATATCTTATGTTATGCGGTTCAAGATAAGTCCCCTGCAAGGTCTACGTGGCAATCCTTCATTAGAGGTTGTTTTTTGGGCAATAGCCGAATGTTCAGTTAGAACATTTTGTCTTTTAAAAAAAATGATAGATCTAATATTAAAAAAATTAATTCCTATATTTTATAAATTTCATATTTATTTATTTTAAAAAAATAAATAAGCTATACTTACACACTCTATAAATACAATTTATCCTCCCACAAATTTCTTCTCTTGTGTACGATTAATGGACTAAATTATGATTGATCAGACAGTTGTACTGATTCCTCTCACTAGTGTTTAGGTAGTAGACGACCATGATCACGAAGCAAGTGGCCGGCTATTGCCGGGCCCCCTCCCTCATATGTATCTTTCTTCAACTCTCTCTGTTTTCTTGATTCCTTCCCTCAAAAGGTTACAAAATTATAAACACGTGTCGTCTAACTAGATCTCTAATCCTTAACCCCTCTGTAACTTATATTCTTCGTTTTTAAATTTGTTGCAAGAGCCATTCAAAGTTATTTTATTAAATTACAATATAATAAAATATAAATTATTATATAGAATATTTTTCTAAATATTCTATAATATTCGAAATTTTTAAATAGAAATTTTCTAATTTATATTTAATACAAAAATTTAAAATGAGGTCTCACTGTACATTTTGTGCAACAATTTAGCAAGCTCTTAAAAAGTTATCTAAAATTATAAATTATTTATTGTATTAAATATAAGATTTGATATCATGAGGTGCACACATTAAAAATATAAAACTTATTTAAATTTTATTTAATGAAATGATTTTTATATATATTTTAAAAAAAATTAAGTTAAAATATGTCACTTTTACGTTTGGAGGGCCTTGTATAGTGTGGGGTTTGGACAATGGCTGGGCTAAGTGGCCTTATCTTTGGGCTTGAATAAGGCCGTTCTTGATTTGTCATCTCCTGTTGCATCATGTCATATAATGAATCACTTTTCATTTAATGTATAAATCCATTATATAATTAAAGATATATAAAGAGTAGCAGCATTACTCTTAATTTTCAATTAGACCTCAAGTATATAGATTAAAAATATTAAAAATTTGGAGCTGTTTAAGAGCTGGATTTATATGAGTCTCCTCTCTAGTTTCTCTCAAGGTTTCTCTCTTGGAAGAGTTTAGAGGTGGTGTGTAGTACCTGAGGGGTGTTTCTATTTCCAGTCTCTGTGGCTTTCATCTAGAATGGAAGAGTTTCAAAATTTGTGGAGTAATTTTACGGCTGAGTGAAGAGAAAGATGCGTCTATTGTGCTGGAGGAGGTGGATGTCTCATTGGTGAAGAGTAAGGGTGATCTGAGTTTGATTGGCAAAATTTGATATGATTGGCAGTTGGGAAAGCAGGTTGTTGAATCAACTATGGCAGGAATATGGCGTCTTAGTAAACCAGCTGTGTTGAAGGAGGTTTGAAGAAATGTGTTTGTGATGAGTTTTGCGACTCATGCCGATAAGAAACGAATAGAAGCAAGAAGGCCATGGTTTTTTTATGGTTAATTATTTGTGATTATTCCGTTTGATGGCATTACTCCAGTTCATACATTGAAGTTTGATGTGGCACCTTTCTGGGTGCAATTCCATAACCTTCCTTTGTTTGGTATGAATAAGGATTATGGTATCAAGTTGGTTGGATCTATTGGTGAAGTACTGGATGTGGATGTTGATACTGATGAGGTCGGTTGGGGTAGCTGTCTCAGAGTGAAAATTATGATAGACTTGAAGAAACTGCTTGCTCGAGGAAGGACATGCATGGTACAGGGTACTAAAGTTTGGTGTCCTATACAGTTTGAGAAGCTCCCTCGGTTCTATTTTACATGTGGTAGAATTATTCACGAAAGTTATACTTGCTAAATGGAACCTCAATCATCTCTCCAATTTGGTGCTTGGCTGTGAGCAAAGTCAAATTTTAAAAGGAGATGGGAACTACCGCAGGATCAAAATTCCAAAGTTGGTGCTAAGAACACTGGGCTGGTGCAGGAGCAGAATAAGGCGGCGGTTGGTGGTGCTGCGCTTGCTGAGGCCATAAATGGTAACATATGTCCAACTTCAATGCTCCATTATGAGGGAGTTTCTGTGACTGTAATGGCTATACTTGATAGTATTGAAGCTGAAGCAGTTGTAGAAGCATACGTGCAAAAAGGAAGTGATCTTGGGCTATAAGACCATCTCATATTGGGCCTATTGTTGGGCCTGATGTTGGGTTGTCTGAGGTTATTGGAGGGGCTGTTGCTAAGCTTGTCCATGGAGATGAAGATCATTTGGATGATGTTGTAAGTGTTCAAACTACGTCTTCGCAGAGAAGGTGCACCAGACGTATTTGGAAGAAAAGAGCTAGAGCATCCTCCTATGATATATCTATACAGTCTTCAGTACAAGTTGATGAGGATGTTAAAAGGAAGAGATCAGTGGAGGGGTTGTGCTGGTGATGTTATACTTGGTAGTGAGCATAAAAAATGTAAGTTTACAGTATTATCTAATGATGATGGTGTGCATCTTGAAAAAGAAGTTCACATTAGAAGGGAAAACAAACAATTGGGATCGGTAGTGGTTATGCAACAGTCCTGCCAAGGTCAATGAGTTTTATAAGCTGGAATTCCTGTGGGCTTGGGAACCCACTGGGAATTCAGATCCTATCTGAGATGGTCATAAAAAAAAAAAAAAAACTCTTGAGATTTTATTTTTACAAGAAACAAGAGTACATTCTCGAGCTATGGAAAGATTGAAGTTTAAGCTGGGTTTTTTTGGCTATTTAACTGTTAGTAGTGAAGGGAGGAGTGAGGGAATAGCACTGTATTGGAAGAAGAAATATAGAGTAAAAGTTCAAAGTGTTTCTAAGTTTCATGTTCATGCTGAAGTGACTAAGGAAGATGTAAATGGTGACTCCTAGTGGCTGACTAAGTTTTATGGTCAACCATAAGTGAGTAGAAGAAATGAATCGTGGTCTTTGTTGAGGTCTCTAAAGGTTCCTCCTGATATAGGATGGATTCTGTTGCCCAGATGACTAACACAAGAGGGGGGGTGAATTGAGTTGTATTTAAAAAAAATAACAATTTAAATCAAATATATAATATAAAATATAAACAAAATATGAAATAACAATAAATATAAAGAGTAAGGATAAGAGAGAAGCAAACTCAGTATGTTAACGAGGTTCGGCCCCACTGCCTACGTCCTCGCCTCAAGCTACCCCTTGAGAATTCCCAAATTCACTATTCAACCTCCTTCAGGTGGAGATAGAAACCTATTACACCTTTGAACAACACCGCTACAAAGGATCCGTGTAGAACACCCTCTACACTTGCAATCACCTTTCACGTGGTGATTCAACTATTCCCCGTGTAGAATAGTTTCTACACGCACAAGGGTTATACACACCCTTTTTCTGATACAAAAGCTGATAGTGGGTAGGTTATCAGAAAACACTCCTCAATGAGTGAAATAAGAACAATACAGTACAAACTATATCTCTCAAAATGAACAAAGATTAATGCTCAATGCTTAGAGAAGAGAGAATGAAAGTTTTGAATGAATGTTGTATGCTCTTGGTGTTGTAAATGTGAAGCTCTCAAATGATCTATTTATAGGCATATGAGACTTCATATTCAAATTTAAAAAGATTCACATGTCAAAGACAACATCATTTACTTTTTCAAAAAATTCAAATAAAAGGTTCTTCTTTTTCAATTGTCAAAGACAATATCATTCACTTTTTCAAAAAAATCAAACCTAATCTTTTACTTTTGGCATATGACAAAATGAGCACACTTTCCTTTTCAAAAAATTCAAACCTAATCTTTTACTTTTTGCATATGACAAAATGAGCACACTTTACTTTTCAAATTTTTCAAACAAAATCATCTACATTTTGTATAAGTCTAAAAAAGCATCAATCACTTTTGAAAATATTCAAATAAAACATGCACATGTGAAAGATGACAATCAATCATCTTTAATATTTTCAAAGTTCAACCCTTTAATCAAGGCATGCACATGCAAAAGATGACAATCAATCATCTTTCAAAATTTTCAAATTTAATTTTCAAAAGTATTCATGCACATGTGGAAAATGTATTTTAATACTTTATGATAAAATATTAATTTTGAGCATTAATCCTAATTTCAAATTTTAAGAGATTTACAACATTACTCTATGACTTTAATGTGAACTTGTTTCCTTTTTGCTCATGTTTGGTTTTTTGATGTGCTTGATTCCATTGTGTGAACAACTTGAGCTTGAAACTCCTTTATTCTTTGAATTCATTTGTTATCATCAAAATCCATGTGTAGATTTATAATCACATGAAACTTGAAACCTTGGATTCAACAATCTCCCCCTTTTTGATGATGACAAATACTTGATAGAACTTGAAACCTGTATTAATACTTAAGCTCCCCCTGAAAATATGCGTTAGTTTTTCAAACAAAAGTATAAATATAATTCCAAGTATATATAACAAGTTTAGCAATTTAAACAACGTTAATGTTCTAGTCTAAAACTTCTCCCCTTTTTGGCATCATTAAAAAGGATCGGCAGCAAGTAAATAAACCTGAAGAAAACGGTGCGTTAGTAGACACTGTAGATAGTTAAATAAATAAATAAATTTCATCCGTCCATGACCCGACAAGTGCGGCTGGAGATTTGAAAAAAATTGCCTGATGTTGTTGACAAACGAGATTGAAGGATCCGAGTTTCTAAATATGTCATTTTCACCGATCAGGAAAAAAATATATTGCTCTTTGACTTGGATGATAGCTTGTCTTATTCTTTATGCTATCTCTATAAAATCAGTCCTGAAGTTCATCCAATCCGCATCAAGTTTTCTTCTCATCTCTATAACTCATCTGCATTCCTTCAACATTCTCGTTTTAAGTCTTCTATTCTTTTCTCAATGGCTCATTCTTCTAACATTTCTCTAGATCCATCCATGAGGCATTCTGCATCTCAACCTCCTGTTCTTTCTGCAGCTACCATTGGTGCCATGTTGCAGCAAGAAAATAATAATCTGACTAATAAGTCAGATTCTGATGCTATTTATGACTTGGTGAGTCTTGGGACTCGCTACTCTTCCTCTATTGTGGCTTTTTCTCAGCGGCTACAAGCCAAAAATCACGAAGTTGAAAAGCTCAAAGAAAAAATTGTTGTACTTCAACGAATTGTTCAAGAGTCTCACACAAGGGAAGGAATCATTTGGTAGAAGAATAAACAGTTGAAATCTTTATTAGATTCTTCATTCCGCTTGCCGGTTCCCATGGATAAGAATGACATGATATTGTATGAAGAGAATGAGCGTCTCAAACATGAGGCTAAGAATCTTAAGTTTATGTAAAATTATTTAAAAAATCTATCTCTATTTTTATTGACTCTGGTTTATCTTTTAAGAGATATTCATAGCATGCATTATACTTATTTCTCTTCTGATCATACATAATCTATCTTCTGGTAAAGGTTTTGTGAAAATATCTGCTAACTGATCGTGTGTGTTTGTGAACTCTAATATTATATCGCCTTTTTGCACATGATCTCGAAGAAAATGATACCTTATTTCAATATGCTTAGTTCTAGAATGTTGTATTGGGTTTTTTGAAAGATTTATAGCACTTGTATTATCACATTTGATTGAAATGTGATTATACATAAGTTTAAAGTCTTCAAGTTGTTGCTTCATGTAGAGAACTTGAGCACAACAACTACCCGCAGCAACATATTCTGCCTTAGCAGTAGATAGTGCAACAGAATTTTGTTTTTTACTAAACCAGGAAACTAGTACATGACCTAAGAAATGACATGCTCCACTAGTGCTTTTTCGATCTATTTTACAGCCAGCATAATCTGCATCTGTGTAACTGATTAGATCGAAATATGTGTGCTTAGGGTACCATAACCCTAGGTTAATTGTACCACTAAGATATCTAAAAATGAGCTTAACTACAATTAAATGTGATTGTTTTGGAGATGATTGAAAGCGTGCATATAAGTACATACTAAACATAATATCTGGTCTACTGGCTGTTAAATATAATAAACTACCAATCATACCTCGATATATTTTCGAGTCAATTGGTTTACCGGATTCATCTTTATCAAGTTTAGTTGATGGGCTCATTGGCGTTCCAATTTCCTTAACATTTTCCATCCCAAACTTCTTCAGTAATTCCTTAATATATTTTGATTGATTGATGAATGTCCCACTTTTTGTTTGCTTAATTTGTAATTCGAGAAAGAATGTAAGTTCTCCCATCATGCTCATCTCAAATTCTTCCTGCATAGTCTTAGCAAAAACTTGACACATATTTTCATTAGTAGCACCGAATATTATATCATCAACATAAATCTGAATCAAAAGAATATCATCATTTTCATATTTAATGAAAAGAGTTGTGTCGATTTTTCCTCTTGAAAAACCTTTTTCAATCAAGAAACCACTGAGTCTCTCGTACCAAGCTCTAGGAGCTTGTTTAAGTCCATATAATGCTTTTGTGAGTTTGAAAACATGATTTGGGGAAATATGATTTTCAAAACCTGGAGGTTGCTCAACATATACCTCTTCATTTATAAAACCATTTAAGAAAGCACTTTTAACATCCATTTGAAAAAGTTTGAAATCTTTATAACAAGCATATGCAAGTAGCATTCGAATAGCTTCTAATCTTGCTACAGGTGCATATGTCTCATCATAATCGATTCCTTCTTCTTGATTAAAACCTTGGGTTACAAGTCGAGCCTTATTTCTAGTAATGACTCCGGACTCATCTTTCTTGTTTCTAAAAACCCATTTTGTTCCAATAATAGTATGATTTTTGGGTCTAGGAACAAGTGTCCAAACATTATTTCTTTCAAATTGATTCAACTCTTCTTGCATAGTTAGAATCCAAGATTCATCAAGAAGTGCGTCATCAATATTTTTGGGTTCAATTTGAGATAGAAAAGCAGTATGATTGCAAATATTTCTAAGAGATGATCGAGTACTTACACCTTGTGAAGGTTCTCCCAAAATTTGTTCTACTAGATGATTTTTCACAAATTTCCACTGTTTGGTTGCATCTTGTATTAAATTTTGATGATCTTTCCTGATAGCTCCATGTTGAACTTCCTCTATTGTTTTCTCTTTGTTGAGATTGAGACTTTCTATGTTATTTATACGTTCTGTTTCTTCATCAATAGATTTCTTGGAGAGTAGAGAATTAGATTCAGTAAATACTACATGCATAGATTCTTGTACAGTTAAAGTCTTTTTATTGAATACTCTATAAGCTTTACTATTAGTAGAATACCCGAAAAAGATACCTTCATCAGATTTTGCATCAAACTTGCATAAATTATCCGTGTCATTCAAAATAAAACATTTGCATTCAAATACATGAAAGTAACCAATGTTGGGTTTTTTCTCATTCCAAAGCTCATAGGGGGTTTTATCTAATTTAGACTTTAGCATAACTCTATTTATAACATAACATGCAGTACTTACCGATTCGGCCCAAAAATAACTAGGCAAGTTGTTCTCATTGAGCATTGTTCTTGCCATCTCTTGAAGAGATCTATTTTTCCTCTCTACTACCCCATTTTGTTGAGGAGTTCGAGGAGCAGAAAAATTATGCACAAAACCATTTTCATCACAAAATGTTTCAATATTTTTATTAATAAACTCTTTTCCCCTATCACTTCGGATACTTGAAATAGTATAGCCCTTTTCATTTTGAATTCTCTTACATAACTTGGTAAAAGCATTATGTGCCTCATCCTTATGAGCAAGAAAGATGACCCAAGTATATCTAGAGAAATCATCAACAATAACAAATGCATAATATTTTCCTCCTAGACTTGCAACTCTATTTGGTCCAAAAAGATCCATGTGTATCAGTTGCAATGGTCTAGTAGTGGAAATATGTTTTTTAGTTTTAAAAGAAGTTTTTGTTTGTTTACCAAATTGACATGCATCACAAATTTTGTCTTTAAGAAAATTTGTTTTTGGTAAACCTCTCACAAGATCATTTTTTGAAAGTTTGGAAATAAGTTCCATATTGGCATGACCTAATCTTCTATGCCATAGCCAACTAGTTTCATTTTGAGCTGAAAAGCAAATAGCATCTTGTGAGGTAATTTCTTCAAAATCGATTGTATAAACATTATTGTTTCTAAAAGCAATAAAACAAATATTACAATCATGTTCATTCAAAATAATGCATTTATCCATTTTGAAAGTAACTGTAAATCCTTTATCACATAATTGACTTATGCTCAAAAGATTATGTTTTAAACCTTCAACAAGTAGAACATCTTCAATTATGAGAGAAGATTCATTACCAATTTTACCTATTCCCACGATCTTCCCTTTCGAGTTGTTTCCAAATGTCACGTGTCCTTCTTCTTTAGATCTAAGATCAAAGAAATTAGTCTTGTCGCCCGTTATGTGTCTTGAACATCCACTATCTAAAAACCACTTATTTTTGCTTGTGGATGACTTCATGCATACCTATAAAAACAATTAAAATGATTTTTCTTGGTATCCAAGTTCTTTGGATCCTTTATTTATTAGTATTAGAAAAAACAATATTTTTAGGTACCCATATGACCCTAATAGTCATTGTATGATTTCTTCTAATAGGACAAGTATGATAATTATGACCATTTCCATTACAAAAATTACAAATAGCATGTGACATATATGAAAAACTTGAATGATTATAATAATATCCTTTTTTGACAAAATTATTTTTATGAAAAGAATTTTGAATATTAGTCTTTGATGTAGAATGATTATCAAAGAAATTTTTATAAGGTTTGTATTTTTGTTTTGGCATATATCCCAATCCTGCCTTGTCAAAAATACATCTTTGACTACCAAGAAGTTTTTCAAAATTTCTTTTTCCATTCGTAAAGTTTTCAACAATATGTTCTAAATCGGTTTTCTTCTTATTCAATTCAAGATTTTCATCTTTCAAAATGATACTTTCTTTTCTTAAAATTTCAATTTCGTTTGTTAAAGAAGAATTTTTCTTTTTCAAAGCAGTATACTTGATACCCAATTTTTCAAATTCCTCATAAATCTCTTCTAAAATATTTTGCAATTCTTCATATGAAGGATTTTCAATATTATCAAGATTTGTTACCTCAATGTCATCTTTAGCCATAAGACAAAGATTTGCTGATTCTTCATTGCTTGCTTCACTATCTGAGCTACTTGAATCATCATCCCATATAGCTTTCATTGCTTTCTTGCCCTTGTTTCGATCTTTCTTTAGCAGATGACAATCTGGCTTGATATGACCAGGCTTATTGCATTTATAACAAATTAAAGTGTCATTTTTACCTGAATCTTTCTTGGAAAACTTTTTGAAGGATTTCCTCGGAGGAGTTCTATTTTTCTTCAAGAATCTCTGAATTCTTCTTGTTATTATCGCAACTTCTTCATCTTTATCATCATTTTCCTCATCTTCATCACTTTCACTTTCATGAGGAACAGCTTTAAGTGCTAGACTCTTCTTTGGCTTTCCTTCTTCTTCTCCTCTTTTCAATGTGTACTCATGGGTGATAAGTGACCCGATGAGTTCATTGACTTCGAGCTTCTTGAGGTCTCTAGCTTCAAGAATTGCTGTAACTTTTGATTCCCAACGTTTTGGTAAAGAGTTGAGAATTTTTCTTACTATCTCCACCTTGGAATAAACTTTGCCAAGAGCTGTCAAACTGTTTATGATGTTAGTAAAATGAGTGTGCATACTAGAAATAGATTCATCATCATTCATCTTAAACATTTCATATTCATGAGTAAGAATATAAATTTTTGATTCCTTGACTTGCGAAGTTCCTTCATGAGTTACTTCCAAGTTATCCCAAATTTCCTTTGCCGTAGCGCAATTCATTATTCTATTAAACTCATTTCCATTAAGAGCATTATATAATAAATTCATAGCAGTTAAATTTAAAGTATAAAGTCTATCGTCTTCACGATCAAACTCTTCTTCTTCCTTTTTGACCTTTACTCCATCAACCACTTTTGTTGGAATATAAGGTCCATTTACAATACATTTCCAGATTTCTCTACCTTGAGCCTGAAGAAATATTCTCATTCTAACTTTCCAGAATGAGTAATTATCTCCACAAAAGAGTGGAGGCCGACTGCTAGATTGACCTTCACCAAATGAAACTGCAATGTTAGCCATAAGATCATAACTCAAAAGATAGTTAATCTTATAATAGAGCTTTTAGCTTTGATACCAATTGTTGCCCAGATGACTAACACAAGAGGGGGGTGAATTGAGTTGTATTTAAAAAAAAACAACAATTTAAATCAAATATATAATATAAAATATAAACAAAATATGAAATAACAATAAATATAAAGAGTAAGGGTAAGAGAGAAGCAAACTCAGTATGTTAACGAGGTTCGGCTCCACTGCCTACGTCCTCGCCTCAAGCTACCCCTTGAGGATTCCCAAATTCACTATTCAACCTCCTTCAGGTGGAGATAGAAACCTATTACACCTTTGAACAACACCGCTACAAAGGATCCGTGTAGAACACCCTCTACACTTGCAATCACCTTTCACGTGGTGATTCAACTATTCCCCGTGTAGAATACTTTCTACACGCACAAGGGTTATACACACCCTTTTTCTGATACAAAAGCTGATAGTGGGTAGGTTATCAGAAAACACTCCTCAATGAGTGAAATAAGAACAATACAGCGCAAACTATATCTCTCAAAATGAACAAAGATTAATGCTCAATGCTTAGAGAAGAGAGAATGAAAGCTTTGAATGAATGTTGTATGCTCTTGGTGTTGTAAATGTGAAGCTCTCAAATGATCTATTTATAAGCATATGAGACTTCATATTCAAATTTAAAAAGATTCACATGTCAAAGACAACATCATTCACTTTTTCAAAAAATTCAAATAAAAGGTTCTTCTTTTTCAATTGTCAAAGACAATATCATTCACTTTTTCAAAAAAATCAAACCTAATCTTTTACTTTTGGCATATGACAAAATGAGCACACTTTCCTTTTCAAAAAATTCAAACCTAATCTTTTACTTTTTGCATATGACAAAATGAGCACACTTTACTTTTCAAAATTTTCAAACAAAATCATCTACATTTTGTATAAGTCTAAAAAAGCATCAATCACTTTTGAAAATATTCAAATAAAACATGCACATGTGAAAGATGACAATCAATCATCTTTAATATTTTCAAAGTTCAACCCTTTAATTAAGGCATGCACATGCAAAAGATGACAATCAATCATCTTTCAAAATTTTTAAATTTAATTTTCAAAAATATTCATGCACATGTGGAAAATGTATTTTAATGCTTTATGATAAAATATTAATTTTGAGCATTAATCCTAATTTCAAATTTTAAGAGATTTACAACATTACTCTATGACTTTAATGTGAACTTGTTTCCTTTTTGCTCATGTTTGGTTCTTTGATGTGCTTGATTCCATTGTGTGAACAACTTGAGCTTGAAACTCCTTTATTCTTTGAATTCATTTGTTATCATCAAAATCCATGTGTAGATTTATAATCACATGAAACTTGAAACCTTGGATTCAACATATTCTTTTGGGAGATTTCAATGAGATTATAAGTAATGATGAAAAGAGTGGTGGAAGAGCTAAACCAGATAGGCAACTGAAGGCCTTTAGAGATGTCATTGCAGAATGTCAAGTGCATGATCTGGGGTTTAGAGGTAGTCCATTTACTTGGTGTAATGAGATGGAAGAGGGCCATACAATTAGTGAGAGACTAGATAGGTGCTTCTAAAATTTGAAGTGGCATTCTTGTTATCCAATGGTTGTGGTTAGCTATGGGGTAGTTGCTTATTCAGATCATAGGTCTATCAGTTTAAAACCGTCAGAAGAGGTACAAAAGGGACCAAGAAGGAAATTGTTTCATTTTGAGGCAATGTGGGTAGAAGACTCTAGTTGTAAGCAAGTTGTGGATGGGGCTTGGAAGGCTGTTGAAGGAAGAAGGGAACTGAATACAGTAATGAAGAAGATTGAGCATTGTAGTGAAAAATTGTCAGTATGGAATAGATCAAGCTTTGGTAATGTGCAGAGGAATTTACATCTAGCCCAAGAAAAGCTCATATTGGCTCATCGTGATCATCTTTCTTTTAATAGGCAGCAAATTAAAATGGCACGAAAGGAGGTTCAATAGTGGCTGCAAAGAAGTGAGACTATGTGGAAATAAAGATCAAAGGTTCTGTGGTTAGCTGAGGGAGATAAGAATTCATGATTCTTCCATCATAAAGCATCTCAAAGGAAGAAGAAGCATTGCATCAAAGGGATCAAAGACTCAACTGGTAGGTGGCAAATTGATGAGGCAAGAGATAGGGTCATTACTGAGTACTTTCAGACTCTTTTTACTGCTACTGAGGAATTGGGTAATATGGACTTTCTGCAATATCTAAGTGGTAGAGTAGATGCTCAAATGCTAGACCAGTTTGATGTAACTTTTATAGCTGAGGAAGTGAAGAGAGCACTAGATGAAATGCATCCTACAAAAGCACCTGGACCAGATGGTATAGCCTCTATCTTTTATCAAAAATTCTGGTTTGTTGTTGGAGTTTATGTAACTGAAGCAGTGTTGAATGCCCTTAACAGTGGTTCTTTTCCTTTGGAGATTAACCATACCTTTGTTACTTTGATTCCTAAAAAGAAAATGCCTGAGTTTGTTTATGATTATAGGCCTATTAGTTTGTGTAATGCCATTTATAAGTTGATCTCCAAGGTCTTAGCTAACATATGCAAACTAGTTTTGCCTGTTGTTATTTCACCATCACAAACAGCTTTTGTACCAAGTAGATTAATCACAAATAATGTTCTAGTGACCTATGAAATGGTGCATTTCTTAAGAAGGAAGAGAAGGGGAAAAGATGGTTTTATGTCTTTGAAGTTGGACATGAGCAAGGCTTATGATCGAATTGAGTAGAAGTTTCTTGAAGAGGTGATGTATTATATGGGTTTCAATTCAAGGTGGATTCAGTTGGTGATGCTTTGTGTCATAACTGTATCTTTTTCAATTCTTGTGAATGGGGGAGCCTAAGGGACCAATTTTGCCAACTCGTGGACTGTATTGAAGGCCTTATAACATTGCTGAACAAGGCAAATGTGTATCAACAGATTGAAGGAATTCGAGTATGTAGAGGGGCCCCTAAGCTGAATCATCTATTGTTTGCATATGATAGTGTTCTGTTATGTAAAACTAACATGCAATCTTGTTTAATCTTGCAACATAGACTTGATATCTATGAAAAAGCCTCTGGACAGAAGATTAATAGAGCAAAGACTTCCATGGTATTTAGTCACAATGTGCCTTCAGCTCAAAGAATGGAGATCATGCAGTTTTGGGGTGTCACTCATTTCTAGCAATATGAAAAATATTTAGGGCTGCCACCTATGGTTCGACAAGGTAAATATCAAGCCTTCTCTATTTTAAAACATAGAGTTTGGTCTAAATTACAAGGTTGGAAAGAAAAACTCTTATCACAATGAAGGAAAGAAGTCTTGTTGAAAGCTATGGCCCTATCCATACCTACTTATTCTATGAGTTGCTTTAAATTGCTTAAGTCACTATGTTCTGAACTAGAAGGCTTAATGGCTAGTTTCCAGTGGGGTCAAAGAAAAGAGGAGAGAAAATTAAGTTGGATTAGTTGGAGGAAGATGTGTGAGTAAAAAATGGATGGAGGGATAGGTTTTAAATGTATTCAAACCTTTAATAAGGCTCTTCTAGCTAAGAAGGGATGGAGGATAATGAATGAAGATTCATCCCTACTGCATAAGGTTTTTAAAGCTAGATATTTTCCAACATCTAGCTTTATTGAATCTAGTTTGGGTGCTAATCCTTCTTATGTGTGGAGGGGTATATGGGAAACCAAGAATGAGTCAAAAATGGATGGAGGGATAGGTTTTAAATGTATTCAAACCTTTAATAAGGCTCTTCTAGCTAAGAAGGGATGGAGGATAATGAATGAAGATTCATCCCTACTGCATAAGGTTTTTAAAGCTAGATATTTTCCAACATCTAGCTTTATTGAATCTAGTTTGGGTGCTAATCCTTCTTATGTGTGAAGGGGTATATGGGAAACCAAGAATAGTTTACTTAAAGGCTGCAGGTGGAGGGTTGGCAATGGTCTCTCCATAAACATCTGGTCTGATTATTGGCTTCCAAACCATAAGTTGCTAGCTAATCTGGTTGACATTCCTACTACAACAGAGTTACAAATGGTGGCCTCTCTTATTAAACCAGAACAAAACAACTGGGACAATGAGAAGGTAAGAAGTGTATTGCCAGTAAGAGAAGTTAATGAAGTGCTAAGTACACGATTACCACCAGATAATATACCTGATATACTTATATGGGAGCATGAGAAGAGTGGGATTTTTAGTGTAAAATTTTGTTTTTTCAATTCTTTGGAGCATAATAGAGATGAGGCTGAAAGTTCCAGAGCTGCAGATGATAAATTATTATGGAAGCATTTTAGGAAGATGCATGTTCCTCAAAGAGTCAAGGTATTTGCATGGAGAGTGTGTAAAAATATTCTTCCAACTTTTGAGAATTTGAAGAATAGAAGGGTGATGGAAGAGGCTAGCTGTCAAGGGTGTCAAGAAGAAGATAAAGATCTAAATCATGCGCTGGTTTATTGTCCTTATACAATCAATTGCTGGCTGCAGTTTTTCCCTTCAATAACACAAGCAACAACCAGGATGCAGTTTACACAAATGGCTATTTATGTTATTCAACGAAGAAAAATAGGAGAATTGGATAGGTTCTTCCTTCTAGCATGGGGCCTTTGGTATAGAAGAAATCAAAGAATATATGAAGGAAATATTCTATCAACTTAGCAAGTCATGGAGCATGCTTTTACTCTATACCAGGAACATAAAGAAGTAGTAGAGGCCATAAAGACTAAACAGAAGTACAAATGCTATTGGCAGCCTCCCCCTACATGTGTTTTGAAACTTAATGTTGATGTTGCTCCATTTAGTGATCAATGTAAGGCTGGTATTGGTGCTGTGCTTCGTGATCATGAAGGGAGGGTGCTCTTGCCATTTTAAGGGGCTTGCAACTGTGTGTGTCCCTTGGAATTATAGAACTAAGAGTTGAATCCGATGCATTGTTAGTAGTTCAAGAATTGGAAAAGGAAGGCTTTTCTACAACATTGTGGGGTGGATTGATTCAAGAAATCAAAAATATGTTTCAAAGGTGATAACTTGGTCCCTTCATCATAAGGGAAGGGAAGCGAATGGAGTTGCTCATGCATTGGCTCGTTTTGCATGGAATCTAGAAGATATTAGTATTTAGTGGGACTCAATTCCAGATTGTATTTCCCAAGCTATTTGGGTTGATTCAAATTTGTAATATTTGAGTTTGATGAATAGAAAGCGCTTCTTCTTATAAAATAAATAAATAAATATAAAAGACATTTTCAAATAAATCCACAAATATATTTAGAGAAATGCTATACATAAGCCATTATTCACCTCCACATTCCACACCTGATATCGTCGGGCTTTTTCTTTTTCTTTTTATTTTAATGTCAGACCATCAAGCTCTCTCTCCTCAATCTACCTCTTTGACCACTATTCACCATCTCTCTCATCTATCTCAATCTCTCTCTCATCAAGCTCTCTCTCTATCTCTCTCTCCCCTCAAGCTCCCTCTCTCTCTTCAAGCTCTCTCTCTCATCAAACCCCTCTCTCTCATCAAGCTCTCTCTCACCGAACCCCCCCACCCCCTCTCATCAAGAGCTCTCTCTCATACCCTTCTGTTTTTGTCAGTGATTGGTTTGAGTACTAGCACAGAAAGTGTGGGGTGTAAAATGAATTAAGGGGCTAATGAGAAGAATAATTCATATACTTAATATAGACCAACTTATATAAAATAAATAAATAAAAAGTACTACCAGTATCAACTATTTAATTTGATTGATTTATTAATAACTTTTGCATAAAAATATTCATCTCATCATGTTGGAAAAAAAAAAAAGCAGAATGATATTACTAGGCATTGGTCTTGATGGTGGCAATATTGCATCGATAAAGATCAGCCCACGCACGGATGATTATTCCACCCTAGTTGTCCATTTCATATTGTTGTTCAATGTTTAGGATCGATACAAAAGGGGTATGGAGATCTTGTAATAAATCTTTTATTTCTAATATGATATATTCCACTTCTATTGTTGCAAAAATCTATCAAACTTTACTATGGATGTGTTTCACCGCCACTGACTCGCGATCCTCTGCAACCAAAGAGTAAGACGGCTTGGGGGGTTTGAGGGAATGCTTGTGATGCCTAAGTTAGTGGTCGAATAAGCTATCTTGAATACTAATAAATCAGATGCCTCTACGTACCTGAACTTTTCGTAATATAAGGCTTGTGATCAGTTTGTTGCTTATGAGATAATGGACTTATTTGCTATTTGAAATTCAAGCTTGCGGATAAGGGATACATTTGAGGTTTAAATCAAATGGTAACGGTCCGTATCCAATGTAACTTTGAAATGGTAACCAATCGGTATGGGGAATGGACTGGATCCACAAATTGGGCCTCCGAGATTGGTCCTTGTTCTTACAAAGGCAGTGGACCAAATGCCTAGTTGATGACCCAGATTGATTCGGGCCCTTACAGATATTCAATACTCTCCAGTTACCCAATGAAGCCTCATCAAATGTGGTTTGATGTGACTTAAACCCACACTGCCATTTCGTGGGTTGGGATTAATTATCATGATGTCGTTTCCCGAATTAAGTCTAACTGTCAAGACGTCATTTTTTGAATTGAACGATACAGTCAGTGCGTCATTTTGTATTCATGCCCTTTTATGTCTCAACTATCGCTTTTCTTTAAGGCTCCTAGACTCTCATTTTCACTCTTCATCTTACCTGAATCTTTTTCTCTCCTCTTTTAAAACTTCTTACCATTCTTGGGTTCTTGCCCCATTTTGTGATCTTTTATTGGTGTCATTCCCTTTTTGCAAACTCCCAATCTCTTCCAATGGCTTCTTCTTCTTCTAAGGGTAAGGCCTCGGTTTCTTCTCGGGGAATTGGTTCTTCAATGCCTTGTGATTCCTCCCATTGAGTTGTTGACACTCTAGCAAACCTTAGCAGGGTAGGAGGAAGCGTTCTGACTTCCATCTTTTTGGGCCACCGTTGGTCATCTAATGTATCTCCTCACGAACTCGAGAATGCCAGAAAAAACTTTAACATTCCCTATTATGCAATTCTAAAGGCACATCTTCAAGGATTGCAGGCTGTCAGTGTAAGAGGTATGGTTGTTTTTGTGACTCTTTACTTAGCAATGTTCACCACGGGGCTCCATCTACCCTTTGTACGGCATGTCTAGGATGTATTAGACGACCTAGGGCTTGCCCCGGCCCGATTGGTTCCAATGCTTGAAGAAACCTGATGGCTTGTTGCATTTTATGACGATGGGTATTGGAGCCCACAAGCGATGAATACCCTGACTTAACAACTCGTGAATTCTTGTTGCTTCACAAGTTCAAGCATTTAGGGGGCAACCTTTGTAGTTTTATGTCCCATAGAAAATTTGTTGAATTGGAACGCAAGTATTCTCATACTAAAGACTAGAGAAATAAGTTTTTCTTCATTTCTGGTCTGGGTTGGAAATTTTCCCGCAGTTGAAGTTCTCGATTGGGAGTTTCTCCTTAAGGCTTGTTGGTCCCCTGTTCCTAATGAGGATGATTCTGAGGTACTTATTTCCCCTCGTGAAGAGGCTCGTGTGCAGTTGGTAAAGACTTGGGTTTAGAATAATCCCAAGTTATGTTTTTGAGACATTATTTTGACCCCCAGTAATATTGAGAGATTTTTTATGGTGCCTAGTCAGCAGGTCCACATATTGAGTTGTGAATTTTTGGGTGCCCCTTCGCCGGTGGGTGATTTGAAGAGGAAGTCTCGACCTGATTCTGGTGGGAAAAAGAAGAAGAAGAAGAATAAGAGGGCTCGCATTTCCTCTCGTTCAGATGAGCCTGGCTTAGCAAAGCTTAGCTCCCCGCCTTCTCCTTAGGCAAGTAGTGGTGTTAAGTCAGTTCCTCCTCTAGTGCAGTCGAGTACTCATAAGGAGCCTGAGCTTACTTTGGCGAGATTTGGCTTCTCGCCTTCTCTTCAGGCAAGTGGTGGTACTAGGTTCATCGCTCCTCTGGCGCAACTGAGTACTCATGAGAGATTGATTGCCCTTGTGGCACCCCCGATTCTTTCCCTTGAAGAGGTTATGGCCATGGCCGAGGAGGATCTTGAGACTATGTTAGTCGCTGAGTAGGCCTGTTCATCCGGGTTCCAACCTGGAAATCCGGGTAGACCCAAACCGGGACCCAGATTTCAAATCCGGACAGGAACCCGAACCGGATTAGCCCGGGTCATAAACGGGTCGAAACCTAGATGAATCCGGGTTTTTCAAAACCCGGATTCCGAATTGAACCCAGTTTTTTTTTTAACCCATATAAAAGCCTAAATGTATATACAATATTTTCACATGTAGCTATGATTTTTTTATAAAAATCAAAAAAATAAATTTGATTGTGCACTTTAGAGGTTGAAAAACAAAAGAATAAACATGTAGCTATGCATGTTTCATTTGTTTGATGCAAAACATAGTCAAAGATGACCAAATACACACAGAAAAAAACATACTCATAAAAACATAGTCAAAGGATAATATTTGTGTTCTAAAAATACTAGATGCATCTAAAAATAAATAAAAAAATCCAACATTCATCTATGCATGCATCATAATGCAATCCACTACATATTCCATTATTTGCTATATATACATTACAAAATACAAAATTACAATATCTAAATTACAAAATTACAATATATAAATTACAAAATCAGATGCATTTCCATCAATTATTGAATCTCCACACCAAATAGCAACTTCAAGTGATTGGAACGAAAGAGATCTTGCAAAAAATAAAAACTTGAGTAAATCCATGGGTAGACTAAGATATGGTTGGCTGAATATGGTCCAAAAAATTATATTTAACATAACATTTGAATCAAGTTTCATAATTGCTGAAGAATTATCAAGCCAGTCATAGCCGAAAAAATATATATCCACACTTTTCATGCCAAGAAAAACAACCTATTTTTTATGCTGTTTATTGATCCATTATGCTTTCTATCTTATAATATTCACCCATTGTATTTTCTCATTATAAAAACACCTGTTGTATTTTTCATCTGGCCATATAAATTTTGTGCAGATTACATCAAAGCATATCTATTATTCTCCTCATTACATCCTAGGGTATAAGCACATGAGCATGTATAAAAGATCCAATAGAGAAAATTTAAATGGATTTAAATTATTCATCACTGTAATCAACATCAAGGACTCTGGATTTTTCTTCACATTTCCTAAGATCTATCAAACTCATGACAGCATATACTTTATACCATCAAACATATAACAGCATCACGTTGCCTCACTTCAACAATCAAGCTTGGTGACCACATTACCAAGATTATATTCTTAATTTCTCCTCCACTTGTTTAAATAGTAACAAACGTCCCAAAAAAGCTTGTTCGAGAAACACATCAGCTTATGATTAAAACACACCTTTAGATGGAAACTTCAGTTAAAACACCCAAGAACAATATTGGGGGTAAAAAGTCTCCTTTTTCTGAAATTTAAACTGATGTAGCCAATGCAGATAGGAATTTCTCAGTTCAAATCCATGGTGGCGTCTACTCATTGCTTCTATTTTGAACAGGGAACTATGAACTTCACGTTTTGGGTACTGTTATCCCCAAGCAACTAATTAATGGTGTATCATCGAAAGATCCACCCACCCATATAGACAGAACCAATTGATAAATACACTTATTTCTAGTACTAAGTCCTAAAATTTTACTTACAAAATTAACAGCTACCTCCTTCCTTTTATATCATACCAAAACAGGACAAATTTTGGATTAGTAAATACTAAATATTGAAAGGATGCTCCAGGATTAAAGAAAAAGACAATCTTTTAGCAAATCAACAACTATTTCAACAAAGAAAAAATTACTTTGGTATTCACCCAATTCTATCCATCCAAGAAATCCATCGAAAACTACCTAATGGCATAGAAAGAGCAAGGTATCTGGTATATGAAAAAACCTATTTAAAGTCGCCTAGTCTCCTTAAGAACCAAAAAACCTCTCATCCACAGCACACTCCGGATAGTGAGAGAGGCAGACAGATTAAAAATACCCATCTCGTGGAAAAGTCACAGATCTAGGACGCTTAAAGAAAAAATAACAAAACAGCGAAAACTAACCCATGTTAAATAAAAAATGGCAGATCTAGGAAAACCATGTTTATAAATGCTCAAAAGGAGAGAGAAAGAGAGACGCTTACCTGGTTTTTAGATCGGGATCCCCAGATCTTCTCAGTCCTCCTCTCCCTTCTCAGATCAAATCGTCTCCCCTCCATATCTCGCAGATTCTCCATGCAAGAGCTTGCTGATGAGGCAATCTACTACGGGATCGAGTCGCACCTCAGGTCCGCCTCTAACGAAGGAGAAGATTCAAGGGCAGTGTTAAAACGAAAGAAGAAAGCGTTTACACGAGAGAGAGAGAGAGAGAGAGAGAGAGAGAGAGAGAGAGAGAGAGAGAGAGAGAGAGAGAGAATGTGTGAAGTGAACACGGGTACGGGTTTAGAGTTGCCGAAAAAGAACAAAATTAAATGAAAACCGGGTACCGGATTTTAAATTCGGTACCCAGTTTTTAAACCCAGATCTGGACCAGATAGGTCCGGATTTTGCAACCCGGTTCTGGGCCGAAACCCGGAACCGAAATCAGGTAAAACCGGATTCTGGGCCGGGCCGGATGTATGAACAGTCCTACTGCTGAGGTTGCTGCTGATGAGGTTGCTACCAGAGTCGCCTTGAAGGGAACATAAGTGAAATCACATGCTCTTCGCCTGCTTTGACTAGTGTTGTGAGTCATTAAGGTGATAGAGTTCATTTGAGGAGGGCAAGGACATTACCCTCTTGAACCCCAATTTATTCATTGGACCCTCGTCAAGGGAAATGACTTTTCCTTCTTTTGATGCCCCTGTGGGGTCTCTTCAACCCGAACATGTTGAAGAGATAGTAATAGTATCTGATTCGCCCCTTGCTTCTACTATTTTTGGTGGATTTACTCCTGATTGTTAGCGTGAAATTATCTACAAATGCATAGAATTGTAACAAGTACTAAAGTGTTTTAAAGAAAACGGATATCAAACCCACATAAATTAATTTTTGTTATTGAGTTATGAAATTTACTAAATTAATGACTATTTGGAAAACCAAAAAAGAAAGAGAGAAATATTCCACTATCTAAATTAAATTGAAATACTTGACAAAAATAAATTTAAGAATAAAAGAGCATAAAATATAAGATTGTAAATATAATAAAAATAGGTCTAGAGCATTTGATTTCATCTAGGAAATCCCACACAATTTATTCTTCCTCATTATAAAATTCCAAATTTCTCAAGTTGATGATAAAAACCCTTAAATATTCAATATATGCTCTCAAATAATATTAAAAATATCTCCAACTAATAACTCCATATCTCTGTGAATTTAACTCATTAGAGACTCATTAATTTTTTTGAATTTTTCTTGAAAATACGCTAATCACCGTAAAGTATCTCTACTTTCACTCAACAAATGGTGCTTAATCTTAGAGCTCTAATTGCAAATCACCTCTCAGTCTCATTGTGATTCAATAGATCGAACTATAACTAGCTAGAAAATTGCAAGCATTAAGAACAAGGAATAAACACTCAATCAAGGAAATATTCAAAATAAAATAATTTGGAATATAAATTGTGTATTCAAAGCTAGAGTACATCAAAGTTCTAGAAAATAAAATTAGTTCATAATGAAATTGAAAAAAAAAAAAGGAATAAAAATAGTTTTCTTCGTTGGAGTTGGTTGATGAAGCATGTAGCTCTCACCTTTGCTCTCCAAATCCACCTCCTCCTTAGAAAAATAAAGAATAAAAACTCAACTATGAAAATAGACTTTGGACTATAGGACTCTCCAACCTAATTCATCCCACAAGCCGGGATTAAATAGTTGTTAAAGTTGACAAAATGGAATAAGAGACTTACAGCTACAATCTAGCCTAAAGATCTGGAAAATAGTCTCTAAAGATAAATATTAAAAAAAGAGAAAAGTATCCCAAAAATAACGAGATTATCTAAAATAGAAGATTCAGTGATATGTGGCTTGAATTGTGGAATCTAGCATCTCGGGTCCCACCATATAGATGTTGTGTGCGTTGAATATAACTAGTCTCCTAGCCTACATGGAAAGACTGTTCACCTAACGAGGGGTTAGTCTTCTCACCTTTGGTAAATCTCTTTGTTGCTCGCTGATGACTTGCAAAAATTTCATATTGCAGATTTTACAAGTTCGCTCGAGCGGAGGCTTTTGGCCGCTCGAGCGAATTCAGGCAGATTCAAACGCTCGACTGCCGCTCGACAGGGAGCTCGAGCGGGTTGCTGAAAAACAAGGATCGCTCGAGTGGAGGCTTTTGGCCGCTCGAGCGAAATCAGGTAGAGTCGAACGCTCGACGTGCGCTCGATAAGATGCTCGAGCGAAATCAGGCAGAGTCGAACGCTCGATGCGCGCTCGACAACCCGCTCGAGCGAACATCGTATTTTCACAGATTTAAGATTTTCAGTCGTCGCACCATATAAAAGCAATTTTTCACTCTAGGGCCGCGACTTTTGACTGGAGAACACTTAGAAAAACATAGCTAGAGGGATTCAAATCATCTGTTTTGGAGAGGGAATTCCAATTATTGCACGTACGTTGGAATCATACACGAGCACGGATGGGAGAAAAGCGTTGAATCGTTCCCTTGAGCTTTTGAAGACGATTTGCGGCTGCAAGGAGGATTTTTCAGTGTTTATTTTCTTCCAATCTTCTCAGAACAATTATGGTGAATTCGTTTATGTTGAATTCCATTTCTAGCATGAGCTAAATTTACTTTATTCTAGGAAAACGATGTAACCTATTTCCAAACTATGCTTGTTTGTCTATGCTAATTTAATGCAATTCTCTCTTTGTTTATCTGATTTATTCTGAGTTTATTGCTTCTAATTAACTGGCAATTGATTAGATGATAATTAATCTTGTGATTTGCTATCGAAAGAGGGAATCATAGGGTAGATCTTGGATATTTCAGCATAGGTAAGTATAGAGATCGAAAGACTTGTATGAGCCTATGTAGTAATTAAATCTTTAGTCTTATTGCGTCCTTAATTATTGAATTTGCATATTCTTGTGTGAATTGATAACCAAGAGTCAATTCCAATTGACTATCGAAAGAGGCTTTTGGATGAATTAGAGATTTGCTAATAGATCAAAGATATTTAAATTAAGTTAGCTGGATGAGAAAAGCATAGTGAAGAATTAGGTGAAATCAATTTCCTAGAAGTTTTCATCCCCATTAAGTTGATCTTCGAACATCAGTTTTATTTTCTTTGCATATTTCTCTTTGAGTCGATTTTAGTTTAAATTGCAACTACAAAAATCTTAGTGATTCCTCTAGATAAAATCAAGTTTAGTATAATTTTGGTATTTGGCAAACGTAAGGTACCAATCCCTGAGGACGATACTCTTCTTATTACTTTACTATAAAACTACGATACTGTGTACTTGCAGTTTTGCACCGGTCACTCGCAGGACAAGTCTCCTTGCCAAACCTTCTCGACTCTCATTAGATCTCGTTGCCTCTTGTTGGTTTGAATCCGTAGTCTCCTCTTTTGTACCAAAATGCTCTACTTTTGTATTAAATCTTCTCATTCCTTCAAATCCATGAAAATAAATAAAAATATATAGAAATAAAATAAAATCAATATAGTTAAAGGAAAACTAACACTTTTCGTAAATAAAAGAGTAACAAAAATCACACTTATCACCGATCTACCCTTTAACTTTTCAAATGTATTTGTGGCACCGACTATCTTTGTGGTGAGTGGGAGCAAGGTATCGATTCCTTCCTCGCCTTTCAGCAGATCTCCTAGTGGAGGTGATGGACCTTCTTGGGACTTAGGCAAGGAGGATCTTTTAGTTGATTGGGTGTCCTCCCCCCCCCCTTCTCTCTCTCTCTCTCTCTCTCTCTCTCTCTCTCTCTCTCTCTCTCTCTCTCTCTCTCTCTCTCGGTGATGATACTGAGGCGCTTTTGGGTTCATGAGTAGAGGTGCCTGTGAACATTATTGTCTCTATTCCCTCTAAGTCAGCTTAGGAAAATCCTGCACAAGGAAGTTTCGCTAATGTTTCCTTCAGAGTTCCTAACCCGTGAAGCTCCTCTAGTTCTCGCTAGTCAAGCTCCTCTCCATCCCTGTGTACCTACCATGAGGAGGCCTTCTAGTTTGCAGTTTAGCATCTTAGAAGCATCCTCTTGCAGGTAAATTTCTCATGCTTGCTTCTTCCCTTTTTACTTGTATGAAGTCTCCCCTCTTTCCTTCCTTTTTTTTTTTATTTATTTTTTTAAACTGGGAGTCGATCGCCTAGCTGCTAACTTGGTGGAAGACCGTTTGCAACAGGAAAAAGAAAATCAATCTATATTATCTTTCATCAATCAAGCTTATAGTGCCATCAGTGAGGCTCGTGCTGGGAAAGATCGAATAGCTGGCAAGTTGGCTCAAGTCCTAGCTCATTGGCGACTTGGCCTCCCTCCATGCCCTAGTTGATTCGCTTCAAGAAGAATTGGCAACTTCTGCATCGGACACTGATCATTATTGCTAAGAAGTGATAGTGATTGGGAGGGACCGAGATGGCCTTGCCATTTGCCTAAGCCATGTGATAGTAGCTATGAGGGAGTGAGATGAGTTGGCTGCTCAAGAAAATGAAACTAAAAATGAAATTTGTCCTAGGAAAATTCAAACTGAAAAAGAAAAAAAGGACTTCTGTCCTCTGTTCTCGTGCGACTCTGCTCTCTCTCTCTATGAGGCCACATTTGTGCTGCATTTCTTTCTCCCATGTGCGTGAATCTGTTGTGGTCCAAGAGCTATTGAAGGCCACGTTCCCCTGCCATTCTAGTGCCTCTCTCTCTCATTTCCAGCATGTAGCCTGTAGACATACTCTGCATTTTTTTTTCATTCTCCATCCATGCCGCACCTGCCCCCCTCTGGAATCCACTTATTTGATTTGTTCCTGTCAGCCACATCTTACTCTTTTATCCTTTCCTTCAGATTTAGCACACTTCCTTTCCAATAATGTCCCTGCTCTCAAGGGAATATCATGTCTTTCTTTCCAAAAATGCCCTGCACATACAAGTATGATATGAGTGTTTAATTATTTTAGAGGCAAATGTGAAACTTTTGCGTGCAAAATATTGGCATCAATTAACTTGGAGTCCGGTATTAAAATTTGATGTGTAATTAAGTGCTTAACTCATATTTGATGAAACATATCACTCACTTAAACAACTTAATTATACATTTCCAACACTTTATTAGCAGCCGTGAAAGAATGAAATGATTTGGCCTCTAAAATGGAGGCAATTGTGAAAGAGCTGGATGATCTGACTGCTCAAGCATAGGCTGTTTTTAAAAGAATGAGATGCCTTAGTTGTTTAGGTAGAGGCCACCTCAAAAGAATAGGATGCTTTGTTGCTATTCTTGCTCAAGCGAAGGCAGATCTTGAAGAGATGTAAAATACCAAATCCGATTATGCTTCTCATTTGATTTCTCTTGAAGATGAGCGGCGAGAGCTTAACACAAGGTTGAGTGTGGCGGAGGGGGAGAAAGTCCAGGCTGAGAAGAATCTGGCTGAAGTGAAAAGCCATCTTAAGGATAGTGACCACCAGTACCTCCAACCGAACGAAGTTGTTGAGTGTGCCAAGAGAAGTTTGACAACTTCAGAGAAGAAGATGACAGAGTTGAATGTCACTTTGGGAAAATCTCAATATGAACTTGCTCGGGTCCTTCCTCAACTAGCAGTAGCTCCCAATGTTCATTTATTAGTATGGGGCCTAGGTTTCAAGCTCAAGATCAAGCAACCACACGAACTTCTCCTTCGCAAGCTCGAGACAGGCTTGCAAACTTTGTAGTGGAAATCCCTTAGTGCCAGCCTTGCTGCTTTTCAAGTTTTTGAATCTTTCGGTCGTGATGATATGCCGGATGCTTTTCCTCCCCTCGCCCATCCTGAAAACTATGTTTATATGCTTTTGCTTTGTAACCCATAAGGGACCAATTTACACTTTGTGATATATTTGACCATGTTTGATCCAATGTAATTTCTTCCTTTGTTTTGGTTTTTAGAAACCTGTTCATGCCTCGACATTAAATTTGTTATGCAATATACCTGGAAATTTTCGGGCACGTTTCCATACTAAAGTATATTGTAGTTCGTTCATGTCCATTTATTTCCTTTATTTTAGTAGGATGGCAAGAGGAGTTCAAACTAGGTTAGTGGGAAAGTTCCTCGACCACGTTATCTTGGCAAGAGAGTCCCTCGACCGCTCGACTCTTTAGCTAGAAGGTGTAATGGGAGATCCCTCGACTGTTCTACCTTTAAATTTTAGATTAGTGGGAGAGCTCCTCGACCACTTCACCTTGGTGGGAAGAGTTTGGCGGGTGTGTCCCACGATTGCTTGACTCTTTGGCGAGAATGCGTAACAGGAGATCCCTCGAACGTTTTACCTTCAAATTTTAGGTTAGTGGGAGAGTTCCTCGACCACGTTATCTTGATGCGAAGGGTTGTGAATGAAACTTAAATAAAATTTAGACAACAAAAAGAGAGGAAGAGCATATGCAAGCACTTATTATTGAATAAAAAAAAGCAACAAATGTTAAGGATTTATATATTTCTTCCTTAACTGTAGTACTTTCTTAAATGCTTTGCATTCCCAGGACGTGAGGTAGCTCACCGCCTGTGGCATCCTTGAGGTGGTAAGCTCCCAATCAATGACTTATTATTACCACGTAGGGCCCCTCCTATTGTGGGCCCAACTTCCCTTCTTCCGTTGTGGTGACACCTGTCTCCTTCAAAACCATGTCACCAATTTTGAAGGATCTAGGCCTTATCCTTTTATTGAAATACTATTATGCTTTTCTTTTAGAAGTTGCTACTCTAGCTTTTGCATCCATCCTTACTCTAGCAAATCCAAGATTTCTTCTAAATTCACCCCTTTCATCTCTAGGTCAAAACTTTCTCTCTCATGGCTTGGCAATCCCACTTCTACTGGAACCATGGTTTCGTTCCCATACTCCAAAGAGAAGGGTGTTTTGCCCGTTGAAGTTTTTGGTGTTGTTCTATAAGCCCACAAAATTTCTGGGAGTTCGTCAGCCCATAGTCCCTTCTTCTCACCTATCTTCTTCTTTAATATCCCGATGATGGTTTTGTTAGTTGCCTCAACCTATCCGTTAACCTGAGAATGTCCTAGGGAAGTGTATTTTATTTTATTCCTAACTCCACACACCACTGGCAATAGTATTCAAAATCAAATTGCTTGTCGTTGCTAGATATGATGCACTGAGGTATTATGAATTTGCACACCATAACCTTCCATAGAAATTTTGTTACACTTTGGGCCATTACTGTCTCGATCATCTCAGCCTCTGCCCACTTCGTGAAGTAGTTGATAGCAATAATGATAAATTTTGTTCCCCCCTTGCTTAGGAGCATAGGGCCTACCAGGTCTATTCTCCATGTGCAAATGACCATGGTGAAGTTATAGATCTCATCTCCTTGGGAGGTGCATTTGGGACTGGTGCGTGCAACTAGCACTGGACACATTTCCTTACAAACTCCTTTGTATCTTTAAGTGCATTTGGCCAATAAGATCCTGCTCTTATGATCTTCGCGGCGAGCGACCATCCTCTTGAATGATTCCCACATATTCACTCATGTATTTCCCTCATCACATATTCTTGCTCCTTCGCTATACATCTCAATAATGGGTTTGAGAAACCTCACCTATATAGTATCCCATCTATTATAGTAAACCTGGCCACCCTACTTTTTATCTTCCTTGCCTCCTCCCGAGATTGGGGAAGGTCACCTGTTTTCATGTATTTACTTATACTATCAGCCCATCCTAGTGTACTTTCTCCAATTTGCAAAGTCTTCTCCCCTACAACCAGGTTGTCTATCGTTTGAATATTAACCTTTCATGGTAAGGCATCTTCTTGCTTTGCCGATGCCGGTCATGCTAACCGATCAGCTTTAAAATTATTGCCTCGAGGTATTCACTCGATTTGAAATATTTGAGGGAGTTTCGATTTTCTTGAACTTGGTGGAGATATTTTATTAATTTAACTCCCCTTGTCAAATATTCTCCTTTGATCTGTCCAACTACTACCTGCGAATCAGCTTTCATTTCTATCTCTTCACATCCAGATACCTTTGCTATTGCCAATCCTGCAAGCACCGCTTTGTATTCGGCTTCATTTTTTGTCACCTTGAAATTTAATCATACAGTGTGGTATGATTCTTCCTCATTGTTCGACACCATATACATGCCAATGCCTCCTCCTACTTAGTAGGATGACCCGTCTACATATACTCGCCATGGCTTCTTTTCAGGTGACTTTGGGATTTCTTCTCTGAAATTTGAAAACTCTACTACGAAGTTGGCTAGGATTTGCCTTTTGATGGCACTTTTAGGTACGTAACTGATGTCATACTCGCTTATCTCAATAGACCACTTGATCAGTCGTCTCGAGGTGTCAAACTTCTATAGTATCTTCTGTAAAGGCGATGAGGTGACTAACCTTATCATGTGGGCTTGAAAGTAAGGCCGAAATTGCCTTGCTACTATCACCACAGTGAAGGCAACTAACTCGATCTTCAAATACCTGGCTTCAGCTCCTCTTAGGGCCCTACTTACATAGTATCGACTTCTATTCCTTCCCCTATTCTCTCACTAATGTCACTAATACAACATCTAGGGTCATTGCCAAATACAGCTACGGAGGTTCTCCTTGTTTGGTTTGGCTGAGTAATGATGGGTGAGTCAGGTATTCTTTTAGCTGTGTAAATACCCCTTCGTACTTGGTATCTCAGTCCTGAGCTTTCTTAAGCACTTGAAGGAAAGGGAGGCATTTGTCTGTAGATCGAGATACAAACCCGTTGAGGGCCGTTATTCTTCCTGCCAATTTCTATACTTTGTTTAGATTATGGGCAACCTAATTTCTATTATTGCTCTTAGCTTTTCAGGATTAGCCTCAATACCTCTTTTTGACACCATAAATCCGAGGAATTTTCCCTACTTACCCCCAACGGGCATTTGGTCGGGTTGAGTTTCATTCGATACTTTCTCAAAACTTCAAAGGTTTCCCTAAGATCTTTTACATGCTGGTTAAAGTCCATATTTTTCACCAACAAATCATTGACGTGCACTTCCATGTTCCTCCCGATCTTATCTTTGAACTTCTTGTTTACCAGCCTCTGGTATGTTGCCCTTGCATTCTTCAAGCCAAAAGGCATCACTTTGTCACTTTGTAATAGTATGGCCCTCGGTCAGTTACAAAAGCGGTCTTCTGCTGGTCAGCCTCGTTCATCTTGATTTGATTGTATCCCAAATATGTGTCCATAAAGCTCAAGACTTTATGCACTGTTGTTGCATCCATGATCAAGTCTATCCATGGGAGTGGAAAACTGTCCTTCGAGCAGGTTTTGTTGGGATCCGTGAAGTCTACACACATTCGTCACTTTCCATTGGACTTCTTCATCAACACTACATTTGACAGCCATTTTGGGTAATGTGCTTCACTGATGAATCTAGCTGCCAATAACCTGTCTACTTCTTCTGCTATTGCTACCTACTTCTTGGCACTGAAATTCCTTTTCTTCTGTTTGACCATGCATACTTTTAGGTCCACAATCAACCTGTGCTCAATGACCCCCTTGCCTATTCTGGGCATATCCTTGTGACTCCATGTGAACACATCTTTGTGCTCTAGGAGGAGGTTGGTCAATTGTTGCCTTTCTTCCTTTGTTAGCTTGGTTCCTATTTTCACATAACCCTATGGATGAACTGAATCAAAAGTGACCAGCTACAGAGGTTCAACCACTTCTCCCTGTTTCAAGGCATCTTCATCCCTGGTTTCTGCTTCAGTCATCAATACTTGGGGTGGCGGTGGAAAGGCCATGTCTGCTACTTCTCCTGACTCTACTACACTCACTTCTCTTTCTCCTTGTCTGAGTTCTTGTGCATAGCATTCCTTGACCAAGATCTGCTCGCCACATACTTCCCACACTCCTGTCCTTGTTGAAAATTTTGTCTTCAGATGATGTGTCAATGTAATCGCCTTTGGTGCATTCAATGTGGGCCGACCGATAATTGTATTGTATGCTAACCAAGTTTGTACTACTAAGAAATCTATCATAGTAGTGGCGACGTGGGATCTGCGCCCACGGATACTGGCAATGCAATGGATCCCATAGGTTGAATTGTGTCCCCAGTGAACCCTTTCAAAGTAGTCGGTGTAGGTCGCAACTGACCTGCAGTAATTCCCATCTTGTTGAAAGCCTCCCAAAATAGGATGCAGGGGCCAAACTTTCATTATCAATCAGTATCCTCCTTGTGGTATAATTTGTCACCAACATTGTTACTACCAAAGTATCGTCATGTGGGTATACAACCCCTTAGCAGTCCTTGTCGCCAAAAGATATTATGGGGGATTCCTATACCCGGGGCTATTTGACGGGTCTCTCCACATTATAAACTTCCTCATATCTCACCCATCTCGCAAATGCCTTTCTCCCAATGAGGTTGGACCACCCTTAGCATATCCTTCAACGATTGTGTGTATCTCCTTAGGGGGTTCCTTTTATCCATTTCTGTCCTTGGTCATCGATCTCGAGGTTCTTGTGACCACATTTTTCTCTTTGGGGAGCCCTATCTCCTGGGGCTCTCACTTTGTCGACTTTTATGCTCAGATTTTCAGTCACTTGAACGTCGTGTGGGGTGGGCATTCTGGGAGACCAATCACTCCAACTCGCCATTATCTCTCAATCTTCAATTTTTCACTTCAGATTATGGTAGTCTTTAGTCCTATGCCCATTTGTTTTGTGGCAAGTACAATATTTTCCAGTTTTTTGCCTATTATCAGCATCTTTCCTTTCTTCCTTTGCTTTGTCTCGATTATGCACACTAGAATAGTGTACGTAACCGCAATTATGTCTTCTTACATTCCTGTCCCACCTTAGTTCATGTTGGTCTCTCCTTGTCTTTTATCCTCCATTCCAATCTTTCTTTTGACCTCTCTTCAATACACATTCCTCCTTCCCCTTCAATCTGGTGGTTAAGGCAATAAGTGTATCTCCTGCATTAATAAAGTCGTCAGCCTTATCCATAAACTGTTGATAATGTGGAAGGGGTCTTCCTTGCCAGTTCAGCCATAAAGGAACTTCTTGGCCATATGCCCCCAAGCAGTGCGGCCAACATAATCTTCTCATCCTGGTCATTAGTCGTCATACTCTCCTTATTTAGGCATGTGACATACACTTTTAGGCTCTCTTCTTCTCGTTGCTTTACAGTTAGCAAGTATGCAACCGGTCTTTTGCATTTTCTACTCACCATAAACTGAGTCAGGAGTTGTCGGCCTAGCTCATCAAAGCTATCTATGGATCCTGGTTGTAATGCCTCGAACCATCCTAGCGTTGTACCTCTTAGGGTTAGAGGAAAAGCCCTAAATGCAATCTCTGCAAGAAATTCATGAAGTGTCATGTGAGCTTTAAAGGTCTCCAAGTGTTCCACATGATCTTTTGAACCATCATACAGATTTATGGAGAGGACTTTGAATTTTGGCAACAAGGGTACCGCCATAATCTATATGCAAAATGGTAGATTGGTGCTAGATAATAATTGGTCGACCGTGGAAGATGTCCCTATCTTTTTTTTCATGTCTTTGTACTTATCCATTAAGCTCCGAAAATCATGATGCATTTTCTGTCTCTTCATTCTCCTGGGGGGGTCTTCCTTGCTTTAGCATTGTGTGCCTCCATCTCCACTCTCTCCCCTTAGTCCTCTCCTGATGGACTATTTTTTCCTTTAGGACTTCATTCTCCTTTTGCAGTGTGTCCAACTCAGCGGTGAGTTTTCTCACTACTTCCTCCATTTCTATGAGTCTTCCTTCCATATTTCTCCACGACACTTCTTGATCTCTAGTTGCCTGTGATCGAGTTGTGGTGGGCATGTGAAAAGCACACTAGTTGTAGGACAAAACTCCTATCCCATAGATGGAGCCAACTGTTATAGACGTGTTTCATAGCCATCGACTCGCGATCACCCACAACCAAAAAGTAAGACGGCTTGGGGGGTTCAAGAGAACGCCTCCGATGCCTAAGTCAATGGTTGAATAAGCTCTCTTGAATACTAATAAATCATATGCCTCTACATATCTAGGCTTTTCGTATATATAAGGCTTGTGATCAGTTCGTTGCTTATGAGATAATGGACGTATTTGCTATTTGAAATTCAAGCTCACGGATAAAGGATGCATTTGAGGTTTAAATCAAATGGTAACCACCCTTATCCACTAATTGGGTCTCTAAGACTAGTCCTTGTTCTTACAAATGTAGCGGACCAAATGCCTAATCGACGACCCAGACATATATTCAATACTCTTTATATAGTTAGCACAACCCACCCTATCTAGATTAAATATCGTAACCCATTTCTTAGAACTCTTTAAATCTCAACCCTCACTTTCAAATTCCATAGTGAACAATTTAGATTCTTAGAAGACTAACTTTATATATGACAATTAAAAATGTATTAATTGATATATGCATGAGCAATGATATTATTACTAGTACAATGGTTAGAAATATGAAAATAAGTATAACAAGTATTAGGGTAGCACAAATAGGTTCGACTTGATGATATATAATATTGCTTTTATACTTAATCTATTTTACAAAATGATGGTGGTTGAAGAAGTGCAAAGGAGATGAGTTGATGGATAGGATAGAGGCTATGGTTAAATTTTTGAGTTGCTTGATCAAGCAATACAATATATTTCATGTGGTTAGTGGGTAGAGTTTTAATGTGGCTCAAGGGAGGCCAAGCATTACTTATACAAACATTTGGTAATGAGTTAGCACTGCTTCCACATAGATTTCATATCATGTTAGCCAAATACCTTGAAGAGCAGGGTTTTATGGAGTTTAAATTGGAGCTAGAGAGTTACTTGTCGAAGGGGTGTGTAAAAAACTCACCTAGTTTTGATATTTTAGATTGATGGAGGGTTAATGACATCGGTTATCCTATCCTTACTGAAGTAACACGTGTTAACCACTCTCATTTTCATTGTTAACTCAGAGTCTACATTTAGTACTAGAAAATACATCTTAGATCTTTTTAGGAGTGCATTGTCTCTAGAGACTATTGAAGCCCTCATTTGCACCCAAAATTATTAAAGATAAAAACAATCGACATCTGGGAGTTGGAAGAATATGTACAATCGATTGACCTTGAAGATAAATTTATATATAAGTTACTTGAAACTTGAAATCTTATTTGTATTAGTTTATTACCTATTTAA